>NW_008580098.1:903-1055 GCF_000257125.1 Entamoeba nuttalli P19 | reverse complement strand
CTCTTCTTTTTCAATTATTTGCTTTTTTTCCTTGCTGAAATAAGTTAAATGAACAAAATAACATCAAAGTTATAATAAATAAATTATATAATACATAAAAATTCAATGATGAGAAAGTAAAATACATTTCAATATGAATTAGTGTTAATGAC
>NW_008580098.1:770-893 GCF_000257125.1 Entamoeba nuttalli P19 | reverse complement strand
ACATAAAAATTCAATGATGAGAAAGTAAAAATACAATTCAATATGAATTAATGTTAATGATACAGTTATTGAATATATTATTTGTTGTATTTTTAATGCATTAAATGAATAAAAATGAAAATG
>NW_008580098.1:0-602 GCF_000257125.1 Entamoeba nuttalli P19 | reverse complement strand
TGTTTTATTTTATGAAATATTGAATAAATATGTGATAAATCATTTATATTTATTTCATTTGTTTTAGTTAAATTAACAAAAGAAGAAAACAATACTATATTGTAATTCAAACAATTTACATTGTAATTTATATATTAAATTAAATACAAATATTGTCATTTGAAATATTCAGAAATTCTATTATGTTTTATGATTTTGAATAACATTAGAATAAATATATTCAATTTCATCATTTAATTCAAAACATAATATTATCATTCATATCACAAATGACATTGAATAAACTATAATTCAACAATAAATGTTTTTTAATTGAAAAGAGAATTGAAATAATCATTCTAAATAATTCATTTTATTTTTATTAAATCATACATTATCTCATAATATTGTTGATGTTATGTTATTCAATTCATTTTCTTGTTTCTTTATAATTTAAATATATTAATATTCAAATTTCATAAATCACACAAAATCAATATTTGAATATAATTAATGATGAAATTCATATTATCATTTATATATAACATATTTATTGTATCGTCTCATTACATTCTTCATCATTTATTCATTATGACATTGAATAATACATAATGATTCTATTC
>NW_008580097.1:0-316 GCF_000257125.1 Entamoeba nuttalli P19 | reverse complement strand
AATAAATAAGAAAATGAAACCAGATCAACTAGAGATAGAATGTTGATCTTTTGTGTTATTATCAATGTAAAAATAACGAGTTTAGTGAATATAAATCAATAAAATAAAAATTTGATCACAATCAATAACGAATATTTAAATGAGAATTTAAACATAAATATTTCAAATAAGAATTTAACGAATACAACTACCAAATTTAATACTTAAATGTTAAACATTATATATTCTAATTATAAACTCTCTTTGTATTATTTCTTCTTTCAGTTTCTTCTTTCTTTTTATTTCATAAAAACACCATCATTGTGTGTGAATATTT
>NW_008580096.1:0-706 GCF_000257125.1 Entamoeba nuttalli P19 | reverse complement strand
AAATCCTTGTATTTTATCAACTCCTGGTGCTTTCCAGTTAGCAATAAATTTAATATCACAGTCTAATTCATTGGGAGTATTGACATTCTATTATTAATTCTATTTTCTATTAATACTTCGTATAAATTAATATTTAGATAAATCTATAATAGTATTAGTTTCATAGATTCCTTTACAGAAATTAATAGTGAATATATTTTCTAAAACATAATTATAATAAAATAATATGTAATAATAAAAATAATTAGATTTATTCTTAGAGATGAAAGTTACTATCATCTATCTTCATTTTACTTCTCATACTTTATTATTGAAAAGAAAATGAGTAATATTTAAACCAATAATACAACCTTTTTCACAAAGGTTTATCGTAATAGTGAACAAAGCTAATAGACTTTATTCTAACTTACTGTGCTTTATTGTCTACAGCCTAAAAAAAATTCCCATTCTCATTATAAAAAATAAAAAAAACATTAAATTTTTATTTCTATGGCTGTGTGTTATTGACTAAGTCTTATAAAAATCACTTTTATTAATAACATACGTTATAGGCTTTAGTGTAAATAATTTAATGAAATACAGCAATACCTTTTTATTTAAACTTATTAAATTATTACCTCGCTTTACACTAATTCCTCGAACTTTTTATGAACGGTTTATTCTTTAGAATAAAAGAACAAACTAACTTGAGTTAAAACAAGAGCCA
>NW_008580095.1:0-687 GCF_000257125.1 Entamoeba nuttalli P19 | reverse complement strand
ATTAATACTTAATTAATTGCTTATTATTTATTCATGTTTTTTACTCTTTTTTCATCTTATTTAAAATGACCATTCAATTCTTTCATATTTTTCATTTCTATTAATATATACTTTTTGCAAGCATGGTCGAATTAAATGGTTTATCTTTTAATTTGCTGCATGACTTTTTTGATTTTAATGAGTAATATAATATTTCTCATTCTTTTTTTTTTCAGGAAGAATATTCCCATAACATAATGATTATGGCTCATCTCCTTTATCTTCCACACCACTTAAAGAAACACTATTCCTTTTTAATATCGTTACATTCAAGATCACATACAACACTTACAATAATATATGCGTCTTCTTTAATAAATCGTAATTCTTAATACATAATACACCCCTTTGTAAATAATAATCCTTATGAATAATAATGAATAATAATCTTTCATAACAACCACTCAGAATAAATATTAAGAATAACCAGTTCAACATAAACAATACCATCATACTAAAGGCACATTATGACAAGACGATAACTGAGATATTCAAAGCAGTGAAATATTTTATATTTTCATGTGGTGTCTCCGATAATGAATCTTTTTTGATACACAAAAACCTATAAGAGTAATTAGTACAATAAAATATAAACAAATAAAGAAAGTGAATAATTATAAAAGAATGAATCATTGTTGTATTTTCAAA
>NW_008580094.1:1745-1834 GCF_000257125.1 Entamoeba nuttalli P19 | reverse complement strand
TTTAATGATGTTTATATTTCAAATCATTAATCAAAAACAACACTATTATGTTAAATTAACGATAAACTTATTCGTTTATTTTTAAATAC
>NW_008580094.1:1380-1621 GCF_000257125.1 Entamoeba nuttalli P19 | reverse complement strand
TTGTTGTTTTTCACTTAAATAAAATATAATATGAAGAGTATTTTAAAAATGAAGAAATGAAAGTTATTTATTTCAATGAAAATGAAATATTTTTTAATAATAAACAAATTAATGAAATGTTTTTTAAACATTCTTCAAATTGATAAATATTTAATATGTTTAATTATTATTTAAATGACTATCAGCTAACAGCAGTCAATGAATATTCAGCAAATTTAATTATTTATCATTTGAAATACCG
>NW_008580094.1:1300-1370 GCF_000257125.1 Entamoeba nuttalli P19 | reverse complement strand
ATGTTTTTTAATAATAAATAACTTCAATTCGTTAAATTGATAAATAATTGTTATGTTTAATTAATATTTA
>NW_008580094.1:1222-1290 GCF_000257125.1 Entamoeba nuttalli P19 | reverse complement strand
TTCAATTCATCAAATTGATAAATAATTGTCATGGTTAATTATTATTTAAACGAATATCAACTAACAAC
>NW_008580094.1:957-1212 GCF_000257125.1 Entamoeba nuttalli P19 | reverse complement strand
TTGATAAATATTTGACATGTTTAATAATTACTTTTAAAATGACTAATG
The DNA here is from genome assembly GCF_000257125.1 of Entamoeba nuttalli P19. Lineage (NCBI taxonomy): Eukaryota > Evosea > Mastigamoebida > Endamoebidae > Entamoeba > Entamoeba nuttalli. Next base: position 1,164 of record NW_008580094.1, on the reverse strand, counting down.
ACTATCAACATTTAATGAATATTAAACAAATTAAATTACTTATCATTTAAAATATAAGTAAAGGAAAATACAATTTGTAAATTCAAAATGAAGAAAGAGTAGTTTGAAAGAAAATAATAACACATTTCAAAATCGGAAACTAAAGAAACAAAATGAACATAAAGAATATGTGATAAATAATATATATTTATTATTGATATTCTCATG
>NW_008580094.1:0-947 GCF_000257125.1 Entamoeba nuttalli P19 | reverse complement strand
TGAAAATGAAATGTTTTTTAATAATAAATAGCTTCAATTCATCAATTTGATAAACAATTTCATGTTTAATTACTTTAAAATAACTAACAACTAACAACAATCGATGAATAATGAACAAATTAAATTATTTATCAATTGAAATATAAGTAATGGAAAATACATTTTGTGAATTTATGAAGAAGAGTAGTTTGAAAGAAAATAATAACGCAAAATCAGAAACTAGAAAGAAAATAATGACACAAAATCAGAAACAAATGAACACAATGAGAAAGTGATAAATAAGATATATTTATTATTGATACACTCGTGTTACAAGACAAAGAAAGAATGAAAAGAATGTATCTAAATAAATAATTGAATATATTAAAAAAAGAATAAAAAGAATATCAAAAATTAATAATGTTTTGAATTTCAATCAAGGTTTTCATAAAATAATAAAATAATATGGAATATTTTTCTAATATTAGACATTCAGAGACATGTTTATATCATGTTAATTAAATGCTAAATGTTATATTCATAAAGAAGTTCATGAAGAAAAGAATAAATATGTATAATGATTGAGCATCATCATAAAGACGATATGATTCTATTTCTACAATACAATTTGATGAAGTAATTAAAAGATTAAAGAAATTAAATGAATTTTTATTTAAATTTATTTTTAATAATTTAATATAAAATATGTTAGTTTATATTTTAAATAAACATCAATTTAAATAGAATGAATAATAAATGAAACAATTAATTAATGTAAGAAATAAGAAAGTTAAATAATATTTTATTCATTGAAATATTAATTATTTTTCATCATTTTTATTTTGTTTAAATTAATTATTTCTCATTAATATTCATTTCATTACTTTATTAATATTTATTATTTATTAATTTAAAAACACAACAATGATTCATTCTTTTCTTATTTATTTATTATTTGTTGTTTATTT
>NW_008580093.1:0-225 GCF_000257125.1 Entamoeba nuttalli P19 | reverse complement strand
TTAATTACTTTTTTATAAATCTTTAATTTTATAGTTTTTATTTATCATTTTACTAATTATTTAAAAATAAAAATAAATATTTAAATTTTATTTTCATAAAATTATATTTAATTTATAAGAAGTAAAAAAATCTGCATTCTCATAGTTTATTGATTTTGTGTAAATTTCCATTCATAATCGAGATTTCTTCATCAATTATTTTATGACAGAATATTAATAACTGAA
>NW_008580092.1:594-1260 GCF_000257125.1 Entamoeba nuttalli P19 | reverse complement strand
TTAAAAGCATTTAAATTGAATTTATTTTATTTTTCGTTAAAATTATGTTGAAATTAATTAAATATTAAAATTAATTAAATAAAGAGAAAACTAATAAATTAGTTTAAAAAAGAAGTCAATTAAATTAAGGCTCACTTAAATCAAGAAGAGATAAATCTATCTCTTCATTTGAGTTATTTCTCTTTTGGATTTGATTCCATTTATTTAATAATTTTGTTATCATTTCTATATTTTCTAAAACTAACTCGTCACCATTATCAAACAAAATAATAACATACAATGAAAGAAATTTCATTAATGGATATTTCATCCATAAATCTTCATCTACTGTCATTATTTTGAGACAATCGTTTACTAATTGTGATAACATATAAATATCATTTGAAATAATAGTTTTATTAATACTATAAAATATTTTTATAATTTTAGAAATGTCCCAAATAAAATTTATATAATCGACTCTTTCCCATTCTTTAATTGAAATGTTAATATTTAATAAATCTTCTTTTAATAATGTTAGGTTTTCAATAATTTCGTTGGACGTATCAATTATTTCATTATATTGAAATATTAATGAATCATTAACATATTTTGGTTTTCTTTTTAATGAATTTACTCTTAAATAATATGTTTGTTTTTTATAAATATGATAATTCATTTTGATTT
>NW_008580092.1:0-584 GCF_000257125.1 Entamoeba nuttalli P19 | reverse complement strand
TCCATTTATTTAATAATTTTGTTATCATTTGCATATTCTCCAATAATAATTTATCATCATCATTAATAATATCAATCATGATGATAACGTATATGGATAAAAATTCCATTAGTGGATATTTCATCCATATATCTTCATCTATTATTAATATCTTGAGACATTCATTTAATACTTTGGATGTCATAAAATCATTATTTCTAGTAATATAATTATTAATATTATAAAAAAGTTTTATGAGCTTAGATATATCATTTAAAAAGTTTACATATTCGCACCTATCGTACGATTTAATTGAACTATTTAATTGAATTAAATCAGTTTTCAATTCATTAAAAATTTTTATAATATTGATGCTTATTTTTAATAATTTACTAGCGTGTGATTTTAATGACCCTTGAACGGGTTTAGGATTTCTTTTTAAAGGATTACATCTTAAACAGTAGGTATGTCTCTTTTGAATTTCTGAATGTAAAACCTTAACTCGTTTGTATGTGTTGATAAATTTATACATCCCATTATTTTCTGAAATATCTGAACCCATTTTGCTTTGATTGACTAATGACTAATAAACATTTTGAGATTGA
>NW_008580091.1:384-1223 GCF_000257125.1 Entamoeba nuttalli P19 | reverse complement strand
GTTGTAAAATAGGAAGTGATAATAATGTTAGAGTAGAATCATGTGGAGGTGATCAAAATTTAGGAGGAAATGATTATGATATAGTAATGATGGATATTATTAAAGAAAAAGTAGAAGAAGGCATTGAAGGGTATTATGAAAAGAAACAAGGAATGGAACAAAAAGAAAAGATAATTCTTAGTAAGAAATTAGTTAGATTAAAGAAAGAAGCTGAAAGAATTAAAATTGAATTAAGTGGTAAACCAGATGCTGAATTAGATTTAGAAACATTATTAGATGATGAAAGTGATAATGATGTGTTTGAACCTACTATTTCACGACAAGAATTTGAAGAAGAATGTAAAAAAAGAGGATTATATGAAAGGTTTATTAATAAAATAAAACAAGTCACTCAAAGAAAAGGATATAAAAAGGGAAATGTTCAATTAGTATTATTAATTGGTGGAACATCTAAAATGCCAAGAATTAAAGAAGAAGTTGGGAAGTTATTTGATATAAAAACATTTGCTGATAATAATTTTAATCCACTTACTGCTGTTGCAAAAGGAGCAGCATATTTATCATATTTAAAACAAGAAACTGCAATTGGTAATAAAATTGTATATGATATTGTTCCAACACCAATTGGAATAGAAGTAAAAGGAGGAATATTTGAAATACTTATTAAAGATGGAGAAACACTTCCTACAAATGGAATAACAAAAAGATATTCTACAACAAAACTCAATCAGTCATCAGCTAAATTTAATATTTATCGAGGTTTTAGTGCATATGTTAATTCTCCTGAAATGGAATTTATTACTACACTTCGTATTGATGGAATTCCAAGTGGAAAAGCG
>NW_008580091.1:100-374 GCF_000257125.1 Entamoeba nuttalli P19 | reverse complement strand
CAATCATTTGAATTTACAATTCAAATTAATCAAAATGGAGTGATGGAATTAAGTGCTTCTGTTGTTGGGAGTGATGTTAAAGGTGATTTACGTGTAGATGTTGATTTATCTAAAAAAGAAGAAGGTGAAATTCTAAAATTAATGGAACATTTCGAAAAATTTTATTAAATGAATAACTTTAATTTATGTTTTTTTTTGTTTTTTTTTAATGTTAAAGAATTTTTTCTTTCGATTAACATGTGAAATTAGAAAGTATCAAAAAATAAAAAATAAG
>NW_008580091.1:0-90 GCF_000257125.1 Entamoeba nuttalli P19 | reverse complement strand
TTATTTCAGTTTCTTCATTATGCTCTATTTGTGTAATAGAATTATTTTCTAACATAATCACATTAGTTTGTTCTTCTTCTATTGTGCTGA
>NW_008580090.1:605-696 GCF_000257125.1 Entamoeba nuttalli P19 | reverse complement strand
AACATTATACAATATTAATAGTTTAAATATACTTCCATATTCAATATACATATGAAATGATTCAATATTATCAATTAATTTTCTTGAATAT
>NW_008580090.1:234-595 GCF_000257125.1 Entamoeba nuttalli P19 | reverse complement strand
ACATTATACAATATTAATAGTTTAAATATTCTTCCACATTCAATATCCATATGAAATGCTTCAATATTATCAAATAATTTTCTTGAATAATAATTAAAATGAAATTGGATTAAAATGAAAATATTCATATTTCATTGAAACATTTTAACTCTTATTTTTAAATCAATAAAATTATTAATATTATCAAAATGCATTGATGATATCATTGTTTCATTCATTCACTCTTTATTATTTCTTGGTGTTGTATTATCTTCAATTTTTCTTTTTAATTTGAATTTGAAGTATTTTTTAAGACTATCATTCAACTTTATTTTTATTATAATTCAATTAAATATTCACCAATTATTTCTTAAAACATAAT
>NW_008580090.1:0-224 GCF_000257125.1 Entamoeba nuttalli P19 | reverse complement strand
TTTTTTAAGACTATCATTCAACTTTATTTTCATTATAATTCAATTAAATATTCACCAATTAATTCTTAAATCACAACCAAAATTCAAATTCTTCAATATTCTTTTGTTATTCATTATCAATTAATTAATTCAATCAATTAATTATATAAAACTATTGTCAATAAAAATAATACTTTGAATTATTTATTATTCTTTCTTTATTTCATATTTTATGATGAATGAAT
>NW_008580089.1:0-367 GCF_000257125.1 Entamoeba nuttalli P19 | reverse complement strand
TATTTAAATGAAAAACAACAAAGTATTTTTAAAAAATATTTTATCGAATTCTACATACCCATTATTTAATTACTTTATTTTAAGATAATTTTCTATTATTATTGTTTTTATTTAATTTTACATAAAAATTGTATTTTTGAAATAAAAGGAATATGAAAATATTTAAAAATAAATGAATAAATTTATCGATAATTTAACATGACAGTTTGTTTTGTTTATTGGTTTGAAATACGAACATCATTAAATATAAATAATTTTGTAATGTTATGATTGATTACATATTTTTAAAATATATTTATTATTATAATTATTAATTTCCATTAAATAATTATTTATTTTTTATTTAGTGACAATGATTATATTTTTA
>NW_008580088.1:0-581 GCF_000257125.1 Entamoeba nuttalli P19 | reverse complement strand
TCTGCATAACCTCATAATGCCATCATCAAATTTACGGGGAAACTTGATTTAAAATATCATTACACCATTTTTTAATTTCTTCTTTTTCAATTTCTTCTTTTGAATTATTAGAGTCTTCTTTTGGAAGTGGTTTTTCTTTACTTTCTGTGTGTATTACTTCATAATCAGTGTAACTTACTTTTCCATCATTTTTAACTGTTTTCACTCTTTTCTTGACCTCAACAGTAGTTTCTATATAACTTTTTGTTTCTTCTTTACCTTCTGTATCTCTTTTTTCTTCTTCAACAACTGTTTTTGGTTCAGTATTTTCTTTCATAACTTTCTCAATTGGCTTAATTGGAGATAAACCACGAGCCCATGCTAAAAACGTTTTAATTTCTTTATCCGTTCTACTGTTATCTGCACCTTCATCTGGTTGCGAATCAACAAAGAACATGGGGAAAGCAATACCTTCCTCTTTTCCAGTAGTTTCTTTATCAAGTCTTGTCAATTGTTCTTGGTACTGTTGTTTTTTTATTTTTATTTGTTTGTCTAGTACATCTATTGGTGTATAATAAAAACACTTAGTCCATACAATACAA
>NW_008580087.1:0-234 GCF_000257125.1 Entamoeba nuttalli P19 | reverse complement strand
TGTTTCAATATGTTGAATTGATATTTCATCGCTTATTAAATGATATATCATTCTTTTTATTTTTATTCTTCTTGTTATTTATTCTTCTTTCTTATTTATTTTAAACATTATTTCATTTCATATTTTCTCTCTTCTGTATTTTCTTCTTATCTTTATTGTTATTATCATTATTTAATTCATAAAAATATTTGTTATTTTATTCATTCAAATATAAAATAAATCATAGGATTAATG
>NW_008580086.1:380-457 GCF_000257125.1 Entamoeba nuttalli P19 | reverse complement strand
ACTTCTTTATTTCTTTCTTCTTTATTGTTAGTACTATCTGTTCCACTTGTAATTGCAATAATTAATATGAATATTAT
>NW_008580086.1:0-370 GCF_000257125.1 Entamoeba nuttalli P19 | reverse complement strand
TATGTAAGTTCTTCTCTTTAAATATACTCTATTTTTCTATTATTATCATTTACACTCATTTTATTTCTTAATGATTCAATCATTTCATTCTTCATTTCATTATATTGTTGTATTATTTTATTTTGCAATTCATTAATAAATAGAATAAATTATTGAATTAAAAATTCATTTCATTTTTGTAAGTTATTCAACAAATTGAATAAATATTAAATTTAATAAATTAAATCATAGCCACGAATAACAATAATGATATAAAATGAAAAATAATTTCAATTCATAATTCAAATCATTACTATTTTAAGATTATATTCATTATTATTCACAAATATTTATTATTTTATTATATTCTTATTTTGTTTTAATATATTAA
>NW_008580085.1:23888-23957 GCF_000257125.1 Entamoeba nuttalli P19 | reverse complement strand
AAAGTTATAATATTAAATATGAATTAAATAAATGAATGTTCAAATGATGAGAATAACCAAAATATAATA
>NW_008580085.1:19230-23878 GCF_000257125.1 Entamoeba nuttalli P19 | reverse complement strand
TTATTTGTAGTTTAAATAACAAATAGAATGAAACGTATTAGTAAATTGAAATTCAAATTGAATGAAAATGAAATGATAAGAAATTAACAAATAAATCAATGAAGAATGTTAATATAAAAAGAAATGAATATAAACAATATAGTTAATGAACTAAATAATATATTTGTATGAATTAACAATTCAATAACTACATCAAATAATAAATGAAATATTGTATTATTTGTAATTATAAAATAAAATAAAGTTATAATATTAAATATGAATTAAATACAAATTAAATAAATGAATATTCAAATGATGAGAATAACTAAAATACAATTAAAATAAATAGAATAAAACAAGAAATTAAAATGAAATTAAACAACACAAATAAAAAATGATAAAAACAAAAGAAGAATAAAAATAAAGAAATATTCAATGAATTTAAACAAGAAGTATTCAATAAAAGTGAATATTTAATGAAAGACAATATATTTGTATAGAAGATAAACCAAATAGAATATAAGAAATGACAAATTGATAATTATAAAAGATAAAAAGATAAAATAATATTTATTAATACAGTAGAAATGGATAACATTCACTAAGATAAATTAAAAGAATAAAATAAATTACAATATAATTCCAATAAATAGAAGAATGAATAGTAAAGACAAACAGAGAATAAGATATTATAGTTTTATTTTTAAATAATGATAAAAGATAAAATGAATAATAACATGAAAGACATAATGAAATAATATAGAGATAATAGAGGTGGGATATAAGATATAGAAATACTTCATGAACATGATTCTGAAAAGAGTGAAAATAATAATCTCAAATAAACAAATTGAAATAGAAAAATTGATATTTACTTAAATTTAATTTAGTAATTTTTATTTATTTGATGTTATTGATAACAAAAGAACTTTAAATAAATTTTAAGATTTTTCAAATGAGTAAATCATTTTTATTAGTTTTTAATTTCCAGAATTTTATTGATTAAAGACATGAGTTAATGGCATTTTATTATCATCTTTTCAATTTCTATAAAAAGAAAATATTAAATCTATTAAATCTAATTATTAAAAGAAGATGAGTAGCGAAGTTGATAAAAAAATTCGAAAGAAACAAACTCAATTGTTTGAACCAAAAGAGAGTGTCAACAAAAGAGTTCGGGCATGTATTTCATTGTCAGAAAAATATATGTCACCAGATGATTTTGATAATTTTATAAAACAAAATCGTGAAATATTTACTACATTAGTTATTGAATTATTTCAAAATATTTCTTCACACCTCAAAAAAGGAAAGATTTCAGTTAGTTATAAAGATGCTACAATTCATTTAAAAATCATAAGAATTATGTACAGACATTATTCTTTAGATGAATTAAAGAATTTTGATTTATATCGTTTGTGATTAAGTTACAAGTAATAATCATAAAATCACTTTAACTTATTATTTTAGAGAAGGTTTTTGACAATTATTTGAAGATTGAATCACATCCAGAATTACGTGAAGCTTGTTTTAATACTTTACTTGATATTATACTTCATTATGGAGTTGAATCGACTTTAACATCAACATTCATTAAAAGTATCAATATCGGTCAACTCTATGATAATGAAAATGATTTTCCTGTGAATAAATTAGATTTTGGAGAAAATTGTTATTGCACTAGTCATGACCAAATTAATCAGAAAGAAATGACAAAGAAATTTATTAAAATTTTTATTGACTTAATTAAAACACCTGAAACATTTGATAAACTCTATTTATTATTAGAAGCATTATTATCATTTATTTATCCTCATTTTGCTGATCAAGCAAATTATAAGTATAAACAGGAACATCAAATAAATTTTGATGGTCATTCAAGTGAAGTAGAATTATTTGTATTAGAGGAATTGAAAGAATTATATACTTCACTTGTAGTTGATAGATTAAAGAAAAGACCTTCTTTTATTCTTTTTATTAAATATTATTTTAATCATGTTTTACAATTAGAAATTAATGAAACATCATCACAAGTTATTTTATCAGTAATTAGGTATTTTTCTAATCTCATTCTTCTTAATCCATTAGTTTTAGAAAAAGAAGAACAAGTTTTATCACTTCAAACTCATATCATTTCTTCTCTTTCAGTTATATTCGATAAACCATTCAGTTCTTCTACAGTAGAAGTTTGTATGCCTTTAGCTACACAAATTAAACAAGAAATTTTAATAATTGCTAAAAGTTCTTTGAGTGATATATTAAAGAAAACAATGAAAGAAATGGTATTATGTTGTATTGATTATCTCATAAAACAAGAAAAAACTCCAATTGTTTCTTTATATATTGATTTATTAATTATTCTTTTTGTACAATGGAAATTTGGATCTGATCAATGGAAATTATTAAAAGATGATTTATCTAAGTATTATTATAATGAAAATGTTATATACCAAATTGGTATTAAAATTAAACATGTTGTTAGGATTATATTAAAACATTTTTATTCTCCTTTATTACTTGAAAATACTGATGATGTAATTGTTGGTTCAAAAAAAGTTGAACGTTCAACTCATCTTGAAACAATAGAAGATATATTTGTTGCACCTTCTTTTGATGAATCATTTAAAGAATATCTTCCTGAAACAGATGGAGATAAAGCACTTGAATTATGGTATAATTTTTATTATTTATTTGAAGGAATTTTTAATCATTCTCTAAATGAAAGTTATGAACATGGACTATCATTATTATATGAAATAGCTATTACTTTTATTCAGTCTGAAACTAAATTATTTCAATTTGGAATATTACAAGCAAATGAAAAAATATTAAAATTAGTTGACATTTTTGGTCAAATATTTTTTGATTCATTTGAACGTCAAAATCAAACTTCAAAAACTACAGAATTATTATATCGATTTATATGTAAATTAATTAATCGTTCATATGTAAGATTTAATAACGAAATATATAATTTATTTTATGAAAAAGTTATTAAAGGATTTGAAATAATTCCAATTATATTAATGGAAGAATTGTATGATATTGTTTATAACCAAATTCCTGGATATCCACTTTTAATTCCTTACTTTGTTCAACACTTAAAATCTCTTAGTTCTGATTTATTATTACCAACATCAAATCCAAATAGAAATTATCAAATTGTCCTTCTTTTAAGTTCTCTAATAAGTGTAAATGAAAATTATCCATCTATTGTTCTTGACTTATCAAATGTTAATAAATTATCTTTTGAATTTAACTTAAAAGAAGAATTATCAGAATGTTTTAAACCATTATTAGAAGTATTTAAATCTATTTCATGTCAAATTTCTTTGATATATTCTATTGCTGCACATATAATATTTTCAAGAAAAATTAATCCTGATTTTAATATTGAGAAATTATTATTAATGATTATTGAAAAAATTGAAGTTGAAAATGAAAATATTTATAGACCTGCTTGTGAAGTTATTTGTGAATTAGCTTCTTTTACTAAATACTTTACTATTAATGATATTCAATTTATGATTAAAAGATTAATCAAAACTATATTAAATCCACAAGTAAAAACAGAAGCTATTGGTTGTGTTTTCACTGCACTAACAGAATGGGTATTTTCACCTTCGTTTATTTTTTTCAAAGCACTATCTCCTGAAATTACAGTTGATTTATTAAATGCAATTTCTTTTGCAATGACTTTAAAACAAGAAAAAAAGACTATTAATCCATTAAATCTATATAGAGCATCAGCACCTGAATGTGCTGAAATTTTCATCCAAACTCTTTTAAATGCATTTGCATTTGTTCCAAGTGAGAAAGGAAATGATAAATATTTATCTTCACAAATAGAAGGAGAAGGTTCAACAACATGGTGGGCTTATGGAAATAATTTATTATCAATTGAAGAAAGAAAAGATGAAAATTTCTGTAGAATGATTATAAGAAATGCAGTTGGTAAAAGTTCATGGAATGTTCAATCAGTTTCTATTTTAGATGATATTGGAATACCAAATGATACCTGTGTAAGAAAACTGAGCGTAAAAGATATTATTACATCTGCACCAAAAGAAAAAATAGAAGAAAAACCAATTGATCCACATGAAAATAAATTACGTTCTCTTATTAATCAAATTTTAGACCAAGAACCTGATTTCTTAGATTGGGAATTACCTAATAATATTAATAAAGAAGAATATTGTAATGAATTAGAATCTTTAAAAGATACTTTTGAAAATATACAACAACAAATTAAAGGATTTAATGAAAACAAAATAGAAGAAGAAACTAATAAAATAATAACTTTAGAACGACATGAAATAGATTCAACTAAATTATTAATACAAATGTTATTATGTTCAACTCAAAATATTGATGTTATTGGAAAAAGTAATACCACATTAATTCCAATTACACCAACAGACAAATTTAAAACATTAGTAGAAGGATTAGATAAATCATGTGTTCGTAGTTTCCATAAAATAGGTCTTATTTATGTTAAAAATGGACAATATGATCAATTTGATATTCTTAAAAATCAAGAAGGATCACCAGCATATAAAGAATTTGTAGAAGGATTAGGATGGACCATTGATATTGAAACACATTCTGGATTTGTTGGTGGATTAGATAAAACATATTTATCAACAGGAAAGAATATTAGATATTT
>NW_008580085.1:0-19220 GCF_000257125.1 Entamoeba nuttalli P19 | reverse complement strand
ACAAAAGAAGTTATTTTTCATGATATTACTCTAATGCCAACAGTTCTTAATGATGATCAACAAATAATTAAGAAACGACATGTTGGAAATGACTATGTTCATATTATTTGGAATGAAGCAGACACATACAGTCCTAAGACTATTTCATCTCAATTTAATGCTGCACATATTGTTATTAAACCAATTGGAAATGGTTTACATAAAATTAGAATTTGGAGAAAACAAAATATTAGACAATTTGGTCCATTAATTGATGGGATGATTGTTGGAAAAGAAGTTCTTCCTAATTTAGTAAGAGAAACAGCTATTAACGCTAGTTATTGTTGTAGTTTAAATATATCACCAGATGATTATTTAAAACCATATTTAAGAAGAACAACACTTATTCAAGATATTATAGACAAAAATAAGGGATCTTCAAAAACTAACTTTTATTCTACACTTTCTATCATTACAAATCCACAAACTGTTACCGAATTAACTGACAAAAAATAAAACAATTTTTAAATGTCTGTTTTTTTTTTCATTCTTCTTATTAAAAAAGAAAAAAATAAAAATTTCATAGAAAAGAAATGAACTGTAATACTTCAATTTATGAATTACTTGGAACTTCAAGGTCTTCATTTAAAAGTTATTTCTGACTCAGACATCACTATAAATACTCTTGTTGAAGACCTAAATATTTCTGGAAATGATTTACAAAATTTTCCTAAATCTCTGAAGAATTTAACAAGATTAACTCACATTAATGCTGACTCAAACCAAATCAGTTCATTAGAAACACTAACAGAAATACCGTCGTTACTTAAATTAGATTTGTGTAGAAATTATATTGTAGAAATTCCAACTTGTTTATCAACATTAACTAAATTATATCAACTGTCTTTATTCGCAAATAAAATACGTACTTTGCCTTATACTTTAGGTTCATTAAAAGAACTTAATCTTGGATCAAATGAAATCACAGAAATACCTTTAGGATGTAATTTCTCATTACTAACTCATTTAGATTTAAGTCAAAATAATTTGTCTCAAATAGAAGGACTTACTGGATTGAATAATTTAATATATATTAACTTGGAATGTAATAAAATTACTTCCTTACCTTTTGTTGGTTGCTTATCTAAATTAGAAAGTATTAATATTTCAAATAATAATATTGAGGTTATTCCTGAATCTATCACTCAATTAACCTGTTTGTCTTTTTTCAACGCAGCTTCAAATCCTATCAAAACATTACCAACTGGATTTTTTAAATTAAAATCACTACGATTTATTTCATTAACAAATACATTAGTTGACTCATTCAATGAACCTTTAGATAATCTTATTAAATTACAAACATTACTTATGAATGACATTAAACTTAGTGAAATGCCTAATGGAATATGTCAGATTCATGAAATGAGAGACTTAAATCTAAGTAATAACAAAATCTCAGAGATTGATCATTTACCCTTAAGTACTGATAGTTTTAATGTATCTAATAATATTATTAACACATTCAACCCAGAAGGAACACCACAAATAGGAAATATTTATTTAAAAAACAATGATTTTGACCATTTTCCTTTGAAATTAATGGAAATTACTAATCTTCAATTATGTGATATTAGTAAAAATAAAATTATTACAATCCCTGATATACCTCTAGAATTAAAATACTTAAAATCTATTGATGTTAGTTTTAATGGACTTACTTCTATCCCACCTATTTTTGATCATTGTTCTCGTTTAACTAAATTAAATGCTTCTTATAATCAACTCACTTCATTTCCCCCTTCAAGATCATTACAACATATTCAAGTTTTATTATTATCAGGAAATCAGATAAGTCAAATTCCAAATGATGTATCAACACTTACACAATTGACTTTACTTCATCTTGCCAATAATTCATTCATTGACTTTCCTACTATTCTTTCAAAATTACCAAAACTTCAACGTCTATCATTATCAATGAATTCATTAAGTAATTTCCCAGAATTTACAAATGGTTCATTAATTTCATTAGACATTTCATGTAATCGTCTTACTTCTATCAATTTCCCATGTACAACAAATTTAAAAAGACTGAAACTCTCTCATAATGCTTTAGGAGAAATACCTGATACTCGTCTTCCTTTACCATCACTCCAAATACTTGATCTTTCATCTAATGGATTAACTAATTTTGTTCTTCACCCTAACGAATTTCCATCATTGTCTGTATTAGATTTAAGTTGTAATAATCTTTCTGTTAGTCCAAATATTGGTCAAAGAAAATTTGCATTACGTCTTGATGGAAATCCAAATTGGCAAGCCACACAATATCCATTCTTACCAAATTTCTTAAAACTAGAAGAGTTTAGTACTATACCCCCTTCATTTTCTTTTTGTTCTAAATGTTCTAATAGAGTAGAAATGCAAGATTCAATTATTTGCATTCCGAATTTTACTGCTCCAGACTTTTTCTTATTTGCTGCTATTGATGGTCATCTTGGAAGTGTTGTATCAAATACTTTTGCTACTAAATTTCCACAAATTCTTTACAACTTCTTGAAAACACAAAATATAAAAACAGCATTTTTCCAAGCATTTAAAGAAATGCAAAACCAATTAAAAGAAGCAAAAGTTACTGATGGTGCAGTTGTTACTGTTACATTTCTTACTCCTTCACATATTTATGTAGCACAATGTGGAGATTGTAGAGCAATTTATATAACTGAAAAAAAAGTAACTCAGTTATGTGAAGAACATACTCCATCTAATCCTCAAGAATTTAAAAGAATTAAAGAATGTGGTGGATATACTGAACGTGGAAGAGTTTTTGGTGAATATATAGTATCACGTTCAATTGGTGATATTAATCTTAAACCAGTCATTTCAGACTTACCAGAATTTGTTGTTTGTGATAGAACTGAAAATGAACAATTTTTAATTGTTGCTTCTGATGGTCTTTGGGATCAAGTCAGTAATAATGATATTGTTTCATTATTAAATAAAAAGAAAAGTTCTAGAACTGCAGAGCTTTCAGCATTGCTTTGTGATGTAGCTTTTGTATCAGGTTCAACTGACAATATTTGTGTTTTAGTCTGCAAATTAAATTAAATTCTTTCTTTAAAACTTGAATAGTTTCTCAAAATATGAACTTAAAAATCAAAATTAATAAGTTATTGAAAGTGTAGTTTCTAATTTTTTCATTACCAAATCAGTTTCTTTACTCTTTGATTCTTCTATTGTTTTGTTAATTAATGTAAATATAGAATTATCAGAATATTCAAAGTCAACTGGTTCTTTATTAATGTCTCTATCTGCATTTAGTGCTTTTACCCAATAATTGTCCATTGAGTCACGACAATTCTTAAAATGTTGAATATTTTCTTTAAAGAAAGAAAATAAAGATTCCATATAAGGTTTAAGACCAAATGCATGAAGCGAATTAAAGATTCTAGTAACTCTAAGGTAATTATGACCACTCCAATTAAAATTTTTAAAACGTTCTTTTCTAATTTTTTCATCAGGTAGTGGTGATATTTTTCCTGTTGAAAGATCAACAATATCCCCACCTAAGAAATTGATAAATAAACGATACATTCTAATAAATTTAAGTGTTATTTGGTTATCTTGTCTAAAATAATTTGCTTCTTCCTTATCAAGGGTATAACTATTCCAATTAAACATTGATTTAACAAATGTAGGAAATATCCATTGAACATAATCATGTCTACTTTCCATTACATTAAATCTTGATTCTATTGTTAAATCCATTAATGAATGATAAAAGTCATCAATTCCCCAAGAATCTTTGGTTTGATATGGTTTTACATTTTTAGTATTAAGTAATTTTTTTATTTTATTACCTAAAGAAAAATATGACTGTCGAGAGGAAATTCCTCCATATTCATTTTTAAAGAATAATAATATTTTAAAACTTTTTTCTACTTTTGTTTCTTTTTTATTTTGTTTAGTAAAAGAAGTTGTTGTTTTAATTTCTTTATTTGTTGTATGAGGCTTTTTAACAGTTTCATTCTCAATTTCTACTTGACGTTTTTCTTTAGTTTCTTCTTGTTGTAATAATTCTTCTTCGTTAATAGTTGGTTTTTTCTTTTCTTGTATACTTCTGTCTGTTTCTATTATTTCTCCTTTTGTTAGGTCATTTTCTAGTTGAGTTGTGTTATTATTATCTACAGATGTGACTTGGGGGATTTCTGTCTGGTTAGTATTTTGTTGTTCTTCCATAATTTTTGTATGATTTAATTCTTCTTCCTTAGTCTTTTGACTATTTGACTCTTCATTAATTATTTCTTTTGTAATTTGTTCCTCACCCATTGGAGTATTGGTAGGAGATAACTGTCTATCAGATTGCATTATTTAAACAAAATTAGTTTTTTCCCTTTAAATTAATAAATTGTTTAATTTCATTTTATTATTTTTATTATTTTCAGGTTTTTAAATGATGTTACATACTTTTAAAACTTTAAAACAATTCAAAAAACAGTATAATAAAATAGTGTTATTTGGTACTTGAAAAATTTATAAAGTAATACGCCTTTGGCATTATCAAAAAATTAATCAAATAACAAAAAAATTGATTAGAGTATTATCCCAAAGAAAAAATTATTTTTGTTTTTATCTAAGAAACTGAAGAAAAACTCAATTCTCAAATGAGTCTTGTTTGTTTGAGGATACCTTATTTTAATATGAAAAGACATTAATATATTCAGGACAAGTGGTTTGTTTCAAAAACAAAACCAAAAATAAAAGATGGAGCAAAAGTTCTTTCATCCTCTTCACATGAAAAAATGGGATCTCCACCTACTTCGATTCAACTGAGCTCAGAAAAAAAAGAAAGTAAAGTTCAAAATAATGATAAAGAGGTTAAAAAACCTAAAATGCCATCATCAAAAACTAGTAAAAAGAAAATAAACAAACAAATAAAATCAGTTACAAAAGAACAAGAAACTAATGAACAACTTGATAGCATTGAAGAACAATATGATACAAAGACAGAAACAAAAATTTCGATAAATGTTATTGTTAAAAAAACAACTATTGAACCTAATAAACAAAAGAAAACATCTAAACCAATTGAATCGAAAAAAACCCACTTCAATGCTTTTAGTCATGATACTACAGCAAAAAATAAAGGATCAAAAATTATTCCAAGAGGAGTTGGAAATTTCTTTGGAGAAAATGAATTTCAAAAGAAAAATTTTGTATTAACAGGTGTATATGATGAATTAGATAGAGATGAAATGAAAGAGTATATTATTAGTTTTGGTGGAAATGTTGCAACAAGTATCAGCGGAAAAACTGCTGTTTTGATAGCTGGTGAAGAAGCTGGACCATCAAAAATTGAAAAAGCAAAAGAAAAAGGAATTCCTATATGGAGCGAAGATGATGTATTTAATTATGTAAAACAAAAATTAGGAAATAACGTAATAACAACGAGCATACCTAATCAAACAAATAATCAAAAACAACAACCAACTAATGTAGATGAAAACACTACTGTTATTAATTCAAATGAAATTATTTGGACAGAGAAATATAGACCCCAAACAAAAAGTGATCTTATTGGAAATAAAAATCAAATTGCTAAATTTTATACTTGGATTAATAAATGGGAAAAGGTTATTCCAGATAGAAGAGCTGTATTACTTGCTGGTGCTCCTGGAGTTGGAAAAACAACAGTATCTAAAATTGTTGGAAAAACTTTAGGGTTTAATCCAATTGAATTTAATGCTTCTGATACAAGAAATAAAAGTTCAATTGAATTAGCTATTAAACGAATATTTTTAAATGGACAAATAAGTATTGATGGAAGTAAAAATAAAAAGCCATTAATTATAATGGATGAAGTTGATGGAATGTCTTCTGGTGATAGAGGTGGAATTACTGAATTAGTTAAATATATAAAAGAAACTGAACAACCAATTGTATGTATTTGTAATGATATTATGGATAAAAAAATGCAGCCATTAATAAATGTTTGTGAAACTATTAATTTTTCAAAAATTAGTGTTATTGAATTAACTGAACGTTTAAAATATATTTGTGATAAAGAAGGTGTTCATGTAAGTGATGAAAATTTAAATCAAATTGCTTCTAAAGCACATGGAGATGTTAGATATGGAATTAATATGTTACAATCATTTGTGAAATGTGGAGTAACATTAGGAGAAAAAAATGAAGATGTTGATTATGTTGAAATAGTTCCTACATTAATAACTCGATATTCTTCAACTAGTTTTATTGAAAAAAATGAGATTTTCTTTATGGATAATTTTATGATGCCAATTTATTTACATGATTCATTATTACGTGCTCAAAAGTTTTCTGCATTATCTAAATCATTTGGTTCATTTGCAATTGGTGATATTTTCCAAAATGTAGTTAATAAAACTCAAAATTGGAAATTAATGCCAATTACAGGAATATTTAAAGTTTGTCTTTCAACTTATTATGGTCAAACAACAAATCCAGGAATGAAGGTAATGTTTCCAAAAACATTAGGTAAAATAAGTAAACGAGGAGGAAATCAAACAAGGTTATTAATGTTAACAAATAAAACACCAGGGAAATTTATGGACTCAAGAGGATATGCAGCTATTCCTATGATGTATATAAGAAATACTATTATAAGGTTAATGTCTATTGATGTTAAACAAGCTGTTGCTGTTGCATTAAAATTTGGACTTGAGAAAGAAATTTGGGATGAAATGGTAAAAATTGGAATAAGTCTTGAGAAAGTAGAATTATTTAAAAGTGTATCAACAGCAAACAAAACTAAATTCACAAAAGAGCTAAAACAAGCAACAACTCCTGTGATTAAAGAAACAAAAGGAAGTTCTAAGAAAACAAAAAAAGAATATGAGGATGATTTAGAAGAGATGAGTGAAAGTATTGAAGAAGATGAAGAAGACAATGAACAAGTATTTGATGAGGATATGTTCTGATCACGAAAAATTTAAATTTCTATTTTATTTGTGAATTTTTTTTTCTTTTATGAAAAGATTGAATCAATTCATTATACAATCTCATGAGATAAAACTTGAAATTGATTCAAGAAAGTAATGACCCAATCACCAGAGACAAATGAAAAACCAATGACCATTACAGAATTTAATGATCAAACTGAAGAACTATTGAAATGCACAACATCAGCTTTAATGAATAATGAAGAGTCTATTAAAAAGTTGTTAGATGTTTTAAATAAAAGTATAGAAGAAGAACAAAATAAGATTAAGATGTTAGACCAAAACATTGAACAATTTGAAAAAATGATGAACAATTTAACAAGTAGATTCCAACACTTGTTTAATAAGAATTTATAATTTAACTTTTATTTTTAATAAGAGTATTAATAGAATAAAATATTAATCAGAACCTCCACGTAAATTACTTGCTCCAACTAATAATTTTCTAAAAGTAACTTGAGAAAATGATTTATTTCCACTAATAATATAAAATGGTAGTCCATTTGAAATATGTGGATTTTTAAAAAATGAACTTTCTTTGCCATATTTAAATCCACAGACTCCAGTTGACAACACTGTTATTGGTAATCCAACTTCAATTAAATTACCAAATATACAATTTTGTAATTCAATAAATATTAAATGATATTTTGCTTTGTCATTTATTGAGTATGAATTAGCTGCTTTATTGATAATAAATTGATTCCACAATTCACGTTGTTCGTTAATACTCATTTCTTTTTTATTTAAAGAAGTATCAAAATCATTTTTTATTTCTTTTCCAATAGCATCAAAATGAAGAATAACATAAACAATATCTTCTAAATATTCTTCTCTTGTTTCAAGTATTTGACAAAGTGAAGACGCAAGTGCAAAAACCATACCTGTTCTATCACATCCACTTTTACAATTAATACAAATAACAATATTTGATAATAATAAATAAAGACAAAGAATTAATAATTCTTGAATTCTACTTTGAATTATTAATTTTTCATGTCCATCAAGAATTGAACGTAATAAAATTGCACGTTGTTTTTCTTTTCCTGATAAGATTTTAATAAGTTCTAATACAGTAATATCTTCTTTACAATGAATATCTTTCTTAAACCAATCAATTAATTGATATAAACCAATTTGATTAATATCTTTTGAAGTTGTTTCTCCAATAGAAATACTAAATAATTCATTTAAACTAAATTGATAATTTAAATGAGTTATTTCAATTCTCATTTTATTCCATACTTTTTCTTGTAATAAACGATGTTGTCTTTCTGCAATATTTTTTTCAGTTATTGCAAATTTAAAAGTACTAACTAATGAAATAGAACATACTTTAATTGTAGGAGATAATTGTAATGGATTAATTCTTTGATTAAAAGAAAGTTGTAATGAATTTGGTTTTATTGTATTCATTAATACTTGAATAAATTGACGAAGTCGAATATATGAATCAATAGCTCCACTTCTAATAATACAATTACCATTACATTTCATTGAATAAACATTCATTAAATATTTTTGATATTCTGTTTTGGATAGTACATGACATGTACCAACTGTTCCCATACCTTTATGAGCAATCCAAACTCCTTCTTCTTCTTCTTTAAATAAACTAAATCGTTTTCTATAACTAAAATTCCATTCAACTAATGATATTATACTTTCTTTTCCATTTGCTTTCCAACAATGTTTAATAGTTCTTGGAATAATAGAAATATCTTCATGTTCAATATAAAGCCCTGATGATATATTTGCAATATATTCTTTTACTCTTTCTCTATCTGTTTCCCATGAAAGATAATTATCATCAGTAAATTTACTAATATCAACCATTTTAGGTACTGTTATATTCCATCCATTATGTATAGGTGATGGTTTTATTAATGGTTGTTTAATAAGTGCAATAGCTTCATCAACTTTTAATAATAAACTTTTAGCGCAAGGACTTATTATTTTTTGTGGTCGATGTCCAAATTTTGGTTTATTCATTCTAATAAAATATGAACTGCATAAACTAATTAATATTAATAAGAGTAATAAAGAGAAATAAGTAACTTCAGGTTTAATAGAAATATATCCTTCAACACTTTCCATGAATAAACGATAACTCATGATGATAATGTCTTTAAACATTGTGTTATTTAATTTGTGTTATTGTAAACTAAAACCTTTATTTTTATATTTAAAATTTCAAGTTTCACCTCCATAACTAAGTTGTCATCATCAACATCTCATCTTTTTAATTATTAATTTTGTTATTAACTTGTTAATAAACTATTTATAGTTGTTTCAAAATTTTTTTATACGAATCTATTTATATATTTTTTTTCTGAAAGAGAATTAGGTAAAAATCCCGAAATAAAGGATTTAAAATAGAATAAAATCTAGAAAAAAAAAAGAGAAAATAAAAAAAAAGAGAAAAAATGAAAAAAACGTGAAACAATTGAATTTTCTATTGAAAGAATCGAAGATTCAGATTCTAGAAGAGAAACAAAGAACAATGAACTCAAAAGAGATAAAGATTTAACAAGACATTAATGTCAACAACAACCCACCATCATAGAAAAAGATTTATTAAATCTGATTATCGTATGAATTACCTTTGTTCACAAGATAGTTTCTTTACTCCATTTACTAAAGAAAATCGATCAATGTCACCAGGGATTGATTTTGTTTGTTTTAAGAAAGAATAGTTAATTTTTAAATAAAAAAAAACTTATTTAAAATAGGAATCTTCAGTACGACAAGCGACTATTACTTATATTGATGTACTAAAAAGATGTAATCCAAACTTCGATTTTTCTTCTATTATTACAAAGAGAGCACTAACATCACCATCAACACCAGCACATAATGACTATCATGATAATTGTAAATATGATTATATTCTTTATACAGATGAAGTTATTGGAACTGGAGTTCCAGGAGTAGTTTCATATGGAAAAAAACAAGGAACAAGATATAGAGTTCTTTGTTTATTAGGACAAGGAGCATTTGGACAAGTTGTAAAATGTTTTGATGAAGTAAATAAAACATTTGTTGCAATTAAAGTATTAAAGAATAGACCAGCTTATTATAGACAAGCCATGTTAGAAATAGCAGTATTACAAGTATTAAATGAAAAATTTGATGTTGATGGAAGTGGACATACTCTTCGTCTTTTAGACCATTTTGTATTTCATAATCATGTTTGTATTGTAACAGAATTATTATCAATTAATTTATATGAATTAATGAAACAAAATAATTGTCGTGCTTTATTTGTTCAATTAGCACGATCAATTCTTAAACAATTATTAGAAGCACTTGTTATATTATTTAGAAATGGAATTATTCATTGTGATCTTAAACCAGAAAATGTATTATTAATTGATGTATCAAGGAACATTAAATTAATAGATTTTGGTTCAGCGTGTTTTGAAAATAGTACGTTATATTCTTATATTCAATCAAGACATTATAGATCACCAGAAGTTATATTAGGATTACCTTATTCTAGTGCAATTGATATGTGGTCATTTGGATGTATGGCAGCAGAGTTATTTGTTGGAATACCAATATTTCCAGGAAACAGTGAATATAACATGTTATTTAAATTTATTAATATGTTAGGAATGCCTCCAAGAAATTTATTAGATAAAGGAAGTAAAACTTCTAAATTTTTTAGAAGAAAAAGACCATCAGAAATGAAAAATAAAGATGACGTTTGGGCATTTAAAAGTAAAAGAGAATTTGAAGAAGATAATAATATTTATACTGAACCTAATAGAGAATATTTTACATATAAAACATTAGACGATATTGCTATGAAAGTTGCTTTTAGAGTTTCTTCTTCTGATGAGCCTCATAAATTGGAAATGAGAGTTGCGTTTTTAGATTTTCTTAAACGTGCACTTCAATGGGATCCTGAAGTTAGAATGAGACCTGACCAAGCTTTACAACATCCTTTTATTACTAAAACTCCATTACCAAGTAATTATACTCTTCCACCTACTACAGAACCATTAAGATCATTCCCACCAGGAACTCAACTTACTACTGAAGAAGTATTACAAAAAATTGCACCAAATCCAGCTGCAGCACAAAAGTTACGAACTATGGGATATAATGCTACAACATATTATCAAGTTTATGCTGATGGATTAAGTAAAGGAATTGTATTAAATATCCTTAATTCTAATCCATTCTTTTTACAACCAATGACACCACCTGCATTAATTCGTATAAATCAACAAGAAGAAGAAAAGAAAAGAAGGTTATTAGAAGAAAATAAAGGAAATATTTTATATCAAGGAATTGGTTCATCTACAATTCAACAAGAAGTTATGAAGAATAGGTCTTTGTTTAAAGAACATTCGAAAAAAGAAGAACATAAGAAACAAAGAAGACAAACTGGTGATGTTTTCTCAAATAAAGGAATGGAAACTTTATCACCTCGTGCTGAAGACTTTTTAGTAGCACAAAGTATGAAAATTGATCAACAACAAGCTACTTCATATGCTGGTAGTAATATTACTTTACCAGGTTCGACATCAGATGGATCAATGGCAGGTTCTTGGAGTACACAAGCAGGCATGTTGCTTCCAGGAGGAACTACAATAGGAACTACTGGAGGTATAAATCCATATGATTAAAAACATGTTTTTTAATAATGAATTATTTATTTTTTGTTTTTAAAGAAAAAAACAAAAATAAAAACAAAAGAAATATATATAACAAATTATTAGATACTACCAAAAAAAAAAGGAAAAAAATAATATTTAGTTCATTACAATAACTAAAAAATCAAAAGAATAAATGGACAAAAGTAATTTCAAAGAAGAAAGTAAAGAAAAAGATAATAAAAACATTGTTGAAAGAATTGAAGAAAGTATTAAAAAAAGGAATAGAGAAGAAAGTAAAGAAATAAAAAGAGAAATAAAAGAAAAAGAAATTAAAGAAGAAGAATTAGAGGAAATAGAAAACGTAATAGAAAGAAATAGAATAAATGAAGGAAATAAAGAAATATATGAAGAATTAATAAAAATACCACAAATACAAAGGTATATAATAAAAAATATAATTAAAGAAATTGAAATAAACTATGAATTATATGATCAATTTAATATTAATTTAACAGAAGAAAGTATTAAAGAAATATGTAATGATATTATAAAAGAAAAAGGAAATGAAAATAAAATAATTCAATTATTAAAATTATTATCAAAATGGGAATTTGAAAGTCTTAATGAAGAAGAAAAGAATTGTATAAAAAATTGTATTATACAAAGTAATAATAAATTAATTATTCAAATTGGATGTTCAATATTAAGAAAAGATCAAAATAATATTCATTATTTTATTGATTTAATGAATATTGGAAATGATTTTGTTGCAGAAACAGCAGCAGATAATTTATTTTCAGAATGTTTAGATGATAATGTTCTAAATACATTAAGAAGATCAATATTAAATAATATGCCACCAGTATGTGAACGTGTTCAAGATATTATTATTTCTGTTTTACAAGCAAATAATCCTAAAATGAAAGATATAGAAAAAATAAAAATTGCATTAGAATTATCAAGATATAACCATCTTCATGACTTAAGAAAATATATTATTCATATCGTTGTTGAAGAAAAAACTCCTTTAAATGAAATTATTCAATGTTGTTTTGAAGTATTATCAAAAAAATTAAATTATCAAATTGATTTAGTTGAAAGTATTCGTTTTATATTAGAAAGATTAATTCCTTTTAATCAACAATTAAATCCAAGAAGAATGCAATTAAAATATAATAATAATTTTATTATTGTTTATTGTCGTCAAACTGCAGAAGAATTAATACAACAATTAAATAAAAATGGAGTTATAATTGCATTTGGAGATGTTATACCAAAAAATACAGCATTAGAAGATGTTGGATTAAAAGAAGGAGATGAAATAATGATAGATGAAAATGTAGAATATGAAACTACAATAACAAATACAATAAAATTTATTGATATAACTAAAATAGAAAATGATGTAACACAATTAATTAATGGAAATATTAATGGTAAATTACAAATATTAGAAGTTCTTCCTTTTATAAAACAAAAATTTGAACCAAATTATATTCCATATAAATATTATAATTATTATAAACAACAAAATGATATTGAATTATTACATGAAGAACTTCTTTTATTTGATATTAATGATATTAATAATAAAGATACTTTAGAAGTTTATTGTAAATTACTTACATTATTATCAAATGATATTTGTAAAACTATTATTGAAACAAAATGTGAAGAAATTAATAATGAAAATGGAATGAAATTTATTCAACAATTATTTATTACACCAGAATTACATTGTGTTATTCCAAATGAATTATGGAAATGGGTAAATAAAATTGTTAATAAATTACAAGGAAATGAAAAACATTCATTTTGTTTTAATGCAGTTAAATTATATAAAGATAATCATGAATTTATAAATGAAGTAATAAAAATGAAAGACATTGTTTTAGTATCTATGCTTCTTAATCAAAATCCAACACCATATATTATTGAACAATGTAAAAATATTTTTAATTTATTTAAAGATAATATACAAAGACAAAAAGAATTAAAACAATTTAATGAATTAGATTATTATTATTCAATTATTCAATATTATTCTCCTAATCCAAATGAAGTTATTGAATATATTAATCAAACAATTTCAACAAGAAGAAGATGGATATTATTAACATCATTAAAAACAATTCATAATATAAATGAAATAGTGAAAATTAATAATACAATTTCATATGAAGGAATAAATGAATTTGATTTTTCAGGGTTTTATAATCCATCCAAATTATGTTATATGACAAGTGTTTTAGTACAATTATTATCTATTGAAGAATTTCAAACAATATTAAGACAAACTTCATGTAAAAGTAGAGTAATTTTATTATTAATTTCAGCATTAAAATATTTTACAAAGAATGGAGAAGACTTTAAAATAGAAAACCTTCTGTTAGAATTACAAAAATATACCAAAATGGAATTAAATGAATTTAATGATGTAAGTGAATTTATGATGTTATTATGGGACGTTTTAGAAAAAGAATTACCTGAAGAAGAATTTAAACAATTAGAAAAACATTTTATATTTCAAACTAAAAACAAAACATCAGAAGGTATTCAAAAAGATAAACATTTATTTTTAATTATTCCTTTTGGTGTAAAATCAATTGAAGAATATATTATTGAAAGAAATGATGAATTACAAACAATTGAAGAATATCCAGATTATCTTCAAATTCAATTTCAAAGATCATTATATGATAGTAATAAAACACAATGGAAAAATAATGATGAAATAAGTTTTGGATATTCAATTAAATTACCATTAAATAATGGAGAAAAAGAAAATTATATATTAAAAGGAATTATAGTTCATTTTGGAACTGTAAATATTGGACATTATATTAGTTATGTATTAAATCCAGAAAATAACATTGATTGGATTTATTTTAATGATGATAAAGTAGAAAAAATTTCATGGTATAATTTTAATATTCAACAAAAATGTTTTGGTAAAAAAGATAAAAATGAATATATTAGTACTGCTTATATTCTTATTTATCAAAAACAATCAAAACTTAATAAAAATATTAATCAAATCTTTCATTTTGTTGAAGAAACTCATCCATTTGATATTCCTCTTCCAAATTTAATGGTAGATAAATTCTTTTCATTTTCATTACAAAGTAATTTAAAGTTACAAGATATTAGAATATTACATTATCTTAAAAATTATATGTTTGATATTACTAATTATCAAATTGTTACTAAAATGATTAAATTATTAACTTCAGAATCTGATATTGTTAGAAAAACTGTTCTTCAAATGTTTTTAAATTATCATAAATCTGTTAAACATATTGATTTTAGATTTATTGATGTTATAGTTCATTATGTATCTTCTTTTTATTCAATGTTTTATCCTTCTCCTTCAATTCATTTAAAAGAATTTATTACTTATTTAAATGTTTTTTGTGAAGGGGATGATGTTGAAATTAATTCATTTAGAAGAATTATTATTATTTATGCAACTAAATCATTATCATTACTTAATTTAATGTCACGTTCAACAATTGAAGAAGGTCTAGAAAAATTATTTTATCATTTAATAAGTATTTCTCATCCAACTATTCAAGATATTGACCAAGACAATCAAATTATGAGATGGGTTTTAACTACTGATGGTGGTTCAAAAATTATTAAAGAATTATATAATGGAATGTTTTTAAAACTCGTTTTTATTATCAAAAAATGTTTTGCTTGTGATGAAGAAGAAATGTATTTAGACCTTTTTAAAATGATTTTAACTTCTAATGATAAAAAAGCTATCTTTTCTTTACTTTCAATTTATTCTGAATTTAATAGGTCTTCAATTAATAAACCTTTACCAGAAGCTTATTGTTATGGATTATTAACTTTAATTGAACCTACGAGACATGGAATGAATGTTATTCAATTAATTCTTTCTATTAAAAATCCATTAATAACAGAATGTTTAGATAAAATGTATGGAAGTTATGATTTATTTAAAACTACTATTAGAAAATATGCTCATTCATTAGATAGTTCATTAGATACTTTTGAAGATTCTAAATTAAAAATGTATGAACTTGGATATTCTGATGTTTATGATGAATGTGCAAAACATTAAAATAAATGAATTTGTCTTAATTACTTTAATGTTATTAAAAAAAAAACAATAAAAAATGAAAGAATAAAATAAAATGAAAGAATAAAAAATAATTTTAATTTTCTTTTATAATTTTTATTTAAAAATTATAAAATAGAAAAATGAAAGTTTCTTTTAACTTGAAGAAAACGATTGAATTGATTTAAAACCTTTTATTTGGCTTTTGCTTGAATATCAGCAAGAAGTGCACCTCTATTGTTTTCTTGAACTTTAGCATCAGCTGGAATAACTGGAGCTGATCTATCATTAGTTTCAGCTTTCTTTAATTCTTTTCCTTCTTTAATTCCACTAAGAAGTTCATTTCTATCACCTTTCTTAATTTCAACATTTTCAATAACTGGTGCACTCTTATCAACTGTTTCAGTATGTTTAAGTTTTGCATCAGCAATACCTGCAAGAGCTTTAGCGTCCATTTGTTTTACTTTGATATTTTTTAGTTTTGATTCTTTCTTTAAATAATGAAGAGAAGCTTCTAATCCTCTTTTTCACTACCAAACTATTTCATTATCCATTTTAATCGCCTCTAACTCTTTTATGAGATGTGACGTCAGAACTGTTTTTTTTTTAATTTTAGTTCTTTTTTAGATTGACGTTTTTGTATTTCAACTTAATAATTCTTTATTTCTTATTATTTTGATATATATAACATAAATAAATTGTAAAAAATATTGAATTAATGAGAACATTGAAGACTCATTGAATATTTACCACCTGCATTATGAAGACGAGAAAGGACAGGTGATGTAACTAACCACTCATACCATACACTAAATTTAGTTTCACATCTCCATAATTTTAGTTCTAAAATATCTCCTCTTTTTACTTCAATAGGAGAAATTAAAGGAAAGAATAAAGGAAACCATGAATACATTTCAGGTGAATGTTCATTTGGAACAATACTTAATTTAACTGTTTTATAAAGATCTACATTAAAAGTACCTGAAAACCCATGAATAACAGCATCATAATTCATTGGAAAAGATAATGTTATATAACGAGAATGATTTATTTGGGATGTTGGATGTTCAAATCTAAAACATTGTTGAGGAGAGGATAAAGGTTGATAATGATAATGATTACAAACACAAGGTAATTCAAATGAATGTTGTTCAACAATCATTTTAGTAAATAATAATGCAGAAGATATTGGTTGAATATAATTAGTATATCTATAAGGAATAGATATTCCATCATCTTTTAATATTTGAGGAAGTAAACAATCAAGACATTCAGGAGCTAATTCATTATCACCAAAACTACCTAATAATTCACTTATAACAATATCAATTTGTTTTTCCATATGAACATTTCTCATATCATCAAAAATAATTTTAACATTATTCCAATATTCTTTATTCTTTCTAAATTTTAATGTTGCAATTGCATTTGGATTCTTTTCAATTGCATAAATTATTGTTTTATGTTCAATTCTAAAATTTTTACATATTTCAAGTGTTATTGCAACTAATGGTCCTCTTCCTGCTCCTGCAATTACAATTTTAAACGGATTTAATGGTGTTGATTTACTAAAAACATCTGATTTATCTTGAATTGCCATAATAATTGCTTCTCTATATTTTTCATATTTAAATGGTTCTTTTTCAAAAGACTCATAAACTATTGACTCTAAATTTTCTGATAATGGTTGAATTGGAATTTCTATTTGATCTCTATATGGTATTGTTGTTTCTTCATATCGAGAAATTTTCATTCTTAACTCTTTTAACCATTCAAAGTATTTTACATCTCTTTGCATTTCTTTTACATGACAACAATATCCTTTTAAAATAATAGCAATATCAAAATCCATTAAACTTTGAATAAATATTTCTAAACTTCTTGGTATTTTTCCATATTCATTTATTAATGATTTATTTATTACCACTCCACTTACATTTTCTGCTCTCCATATACTTAATAAATTATATTCTATTTCTTTATTTTGAAGAATAAGAAGTGGTCGAATATTTAAATTATATCCTAGTGTTTTTCTAAGTGTATTCCATCGTTTCCATGTATTTTCATCTAATAATAATGATACCCAAACAATACTTTGTGTAATTGAACAAATAGTATTAATACATTTTATATATTCTATTGAATAAGACTCATCTTCAGGAATAATAATACATGGCAACCTAATATGATTTACCCATTGTAATTCTTCATATAAATATTCTAATGAACGTGAACAATCAAATAATGACAATTTACCAAACCACCTTGTAGAAACAACAGAACTATCTAAATAACTATCAGAAAATGTTGGTTGAAATTGTTCTTCTTGATCATTCACATCAAATTCATATGATAAAGGAACAGAAATAAATGAAAAAGATTGAAGAATCTTATCACTTTTCTTTGAGATATCTACAAGATCAAAATCTTGAGAAGACAAATCAACTCCAATCGAAAGTATATTTCGTTCAGTCATCAAATAAAAATTCTTCTTTGAATAATAAAGAACTAAAACAAATGAATAAAAACAATAGTTTTAAAATAAATAAAATAAACTAAAAGTATTAAATATATAACTAAAACTAAAAGAAATTATAATTAAACTAAAAGAAATTATATCAAGGGTTTAAAAAAAAAATCATCTAATATTCGTACAGGCATGACTTCTAAGAGAAGAAACAACGGAAGATCTAAGAAGGGAAGAGGACACACTCAAAATGTTAGATGTAGTCATTGCGGAAGATGTGTACCAAAAGATAAGGCTATCAAAAGATATCAAATTAAAAATATCGTTGAAGCTGCTGCCGTCCGTGATATTTCTGATAATTCTGCTCTTACTAAATACAAGTTACCAAAAACATATATGAAATTAGAATATTGTGTTTCATGTGGTATTCACGGAAGAGTTGTTAGAGTCAGATCTAGAACTGATAGAAGAAATAGACTTCCACCAAAGAGAGTCGTTAAGAAAACTAATAAACAACAAGCCGTTAAACCATCTACTGAAGCTGTTAAAGTTGAAATTCCAGCTGATGTTGTTACTGCACCAAAAGTTGCTGCCCAAAAGGAAAGACCATTCAAATTCTTACAATAATTAACGTCTGACCTGTTGTTAGTAATTTTGGTTATATTTTTCAATTCATTTTTATTATGGTTTATTCAAAATAGCTTTATCAAACTAATAAAGTAAAAAGTAATTATTTTAAAATAAGAAGTTAAGTATTATTTAACAAATATAAGTCATAAAATAAAAAGCAATTAAATAAGTATTAATAGAATAGCTTCATTCTTCCTGGCTTAGGGGAGACTAATCACAATCGTCTTCATCTTCTTCAAGATGAGAGGAGACTAATCTCTGAGTCTTCTTCTTGTAGCTCTACGGAGTATGTTTCTGTTGTGACTTCAAGCAGCTCTACTGAGTATGTTTGATCGTGATTGAAGAGTATTCCATGACATCCATCATGTTTTTTTATAACAAGGTTTTTAGATTCTTTAATGTTGTCAATATCAATTTTTAATTATTTAATTAATCTGATACTTTCTTTATTTATTATTCTATTTATT
>NW_008580084.1:177-456 GCF_000257125.1 Entamoeba nuttalli P19 | reverse complement strand
TTCTTCATGAAATTCTTTATGAATATAACACTTAATCAACACAATACAAACACGTATCTGAATGTCTAATATTGGAAAAAAACATTCCATATTATTTTATTCATTGTTTTAGTATTTTATGAAAACCTTGATTGAAATTCAAAATAATATTGATTCTTTGAAATTCTTTTTATATTTTTAATATAATCAACTATTTATTCAGATACACTCTTTTCATTCTTCTATGTCTTGTAACATAAACGTATCAATAATAAATATATTTTATTTATCATATTTTCT
>NW_008580084.1:98-167 GCF_000257125.1 Entamoeba nuttalli P19 | reverse complement strand
AAAATGTATTTTCAATCACTTGTATTTCAAAGTATAAGTAATTGAATTTATTTAATACTCAGTGATTGT
>NW_008580084.1:0-88 GCF_000257125.1 Entamoeba nuttalli P19 | reverse complement strand
ATGTTAATTTTGTTTCTTTAGTTTCTGATTCTGAGTCATTATTTTCTTTAAAAACTACTCTTCTTCATTTTGAATTTACAAAATGTAT
>NW_008580083.1:1034-1307 GCF_000257125.1 Entamoeba nuttalli P19 | reverse complement strand
AGCATTCCCTAATACATTTCTAATTCAAATTCACTGTCATAACCAGAAAATAAACGGGAGAGTCGAAGTATGAATTTGTACTAGTGTTACTAGTGTTTGTGTGTGGTGTTTCAGACGTGTCATCTTCGATCTTATTATTCAAAATATTTAAAAAAGAAAGAAGAAATGAGTGCACATAAAAGTATTGCATATACAAAAGGAGATATAAATACATATGAAAATACAATACCAATAGAAGTTAATTCACTTGAAGATTATTGTTGTAATTGGTGC
>NW_008580083.1:662-1024 GCF_000257125.1 Entamoeba nuttalli P19 | reverse complement strand
TGTTTTGAATATTGTACAACATTAACATCAGTTAATATACCAACAAGTGTAATTGACATAGGACATGGATGTTTTGATAGATGTTCATCATTAATATCAATTAATATTCCAACAAGTGTAATTGAATTAGGAAGTTGGTGTTTTGATGGATGTTCATCACTCAAATCAATTAATATTCCAAAAAGTGTAATTGAAATAAGAAAATATTGTTTTTATGAGTGTTCATCATTAAAAACAATTAATATATCATCATCAATTACATCATTTGGAATTGGATGTTTTTATCATGTGGATGTGAAGAAGAATTAAAGAAGAATGAAACAATACCAGAAGATTGTTTTGAAAAATATTAAAGATGAAAT
>NW_008580083.1:0-450 GCF_000257125.1 Entamoeba nuttalli P19 | reverse complement strand
ATTTAATTATTAATATCTTATGTTTATTCAATTTTATTTTATTTCATACTATTTATTTGTTTCATTATGTTGAATTGATATTTCATCTCTTATTAAATGTATATTCATTCTTTATATTGTTTTGTAACACTTTTATTCTTTATTTTTATTCTTCTTGTTATTTCTTCTTCTTTATTATTTTAAACATCATTTTATTTCATACTTTTATTTTCTTCTTATTTTTATTATTGTTATTATTGTTATTATTGTATTGACTCATATAATATTTGTTATTTCATTCAAATATAAAATAAATCATAAGATTAATGAAATATAAATGATGAATAATAATGAAGAAACAATATAAATTTAATTATATTCTTTATTTTATTTTAATAATAAATAACAACATTACTCAATTTAAATGTAATATAATGATAGTAAATATGAAATGAAACAATGATAATTTGA
>NW_008580082.1:327-800 GCF_000257125.1 Entamoeba nuttalli P19 | reverse complement strand
CTATTAACACTTAATTAACTAATTTTTAATGTAATTTTTATTTATATTTTCACTTTCTTAAAAAAATAAAATAAATTGCAGTTGTTTGTGTTGAAGTTTCTTCTTTTTACTGTGTGTCAAAGAAATAAAAATATAAATAATATTTATTGAGTCAAGTAACTTATTGTTCATGTTTGAATGTGTTATTTGTGTTTGTAAAAAAATAATAAACACACCTTGTTTAGCCAATTGCTTTTTGAGTATTTAGAACATCACTCTGTTTGTTTAAAAATATTAGTTTTCTCTTAACAAATACATTGTTGTGAAATGAAATACTTTTTATTTGTACCTGAGAATTTTATCAAAAAACAGTCATTTGAACCTTTGAAAATTACGTAATAAGTTTTGTAATTTCTGAGTATTTTTCATTCTTCAACAAATGTTTTTATCAATTTAAATCAATACATAAAGAAAGAATAATTAACAAACTTGTG
>NW_008580082.1:245-317 GCF_000257125.1 Entamoeba nuttalli P19 | reverse complement strand
ATGCAGAAACAAGATAAAAGGAAATAAGAAAGAATAATTAACACACTTGTATTAAATAAAATCAAATGATTG
>NW_008580082.1:0-235 GCF_000257125.1 Entamoeba nuttalli P19 | reverse complement strand
ATGCAGAAACAAGATAAAAGGAAATAAGAATGAATAATTAACATACTTGTATTAAATAAAATCAAATGATTTGTAATTTAATAAGAACTAATTCAATAGTAAATAATAGCAAGAAAATTATAACTACCAAACATAACATATAAATATAATGTTTAAAATATTTTTTTTAATCTAATTTAAAAAACAAAAAATTATTTAATTTTTAATTTTTGTTTTATTGAAGTATAGTTTAATA
>NW_008580081.1:409-1013 GCF_000257125.1 Entamoeba nuttalli P19 | reverse complement strand
CTTTTTGTCTTTTCTTGTCTGGTTTCTTTTTTTATTCCTTTAACTATAAAAGAAAATGAACCAAATCAGTGAAATGAAAAACAACACTTCAATGAATTTTAGTCAAACTTGGCTTTCATAAATCTTGCTAAATTTGCATTATATTCAGGAGCGAAACGATACATTAGACCATGTTTTCTTAATAAACGTCTTTGTAATCCTGGAGCTAGGGGTCTTAAAGTTCTTACAACTTCACGTAAAATAACATCTTTTTGTTTAGGTAATTCTTTGTATGCAGTCATTAAGTTATTTGTAACATCACGAATTTTTTGACGAGCTTCAGGGTCAAGAACGAGTTGTAAGTCTGATTTTTCTTCTTCATAACGAACCATTAATTGCCTTCCTTTTGCCTCAAGAGCATCGAATTGTTTGTTAAAGTTAATAATTTTTTGTTCTATTTGTTGGTACAATTTTTTACAGACTTTTCCTCTACATTCTGCTTGAGAAGATACAGAGATTATCAAGAAAGATAATACAAAGATTGAATAAATTTTCATTTATGAATATATTATGATTTTTAAGTTCAATTTTTTTTTAGAAATAAAAGAGAATGAAAAACAAAAAA
>NW_008580081.1:0-399 GCF_000257125.1 Entamoeba nuttalli P19 | reverse complement strand
AAGAAACTGAAATAATCACTTCTCAATATTTATAAAATCCAATTGTTAATATATCTGGTAATTATCATTTTTATTTGTTTGAATTTATAAAGATTCTTTTGTTTTAATTCGCAAACTATTTGAAAGATATATCAGAAACACACTATAATGATAATAAAAATTTAACATACTATTAAATATTTGTTGATAAAAGAATCACGAACAACATCATTTAATTAATAATGGAAAAAAATAAAACAGTTAAGTTTTCTATCAAATCTGTTTAATTATTATAAAAAGTACTGAATAAAATTACTCTTTTGGAAAATAAAGATAAAATCAAATACAGTGAAGTGCAAAACAGACAGAATTAATCAGAACAAAAACGATAATTATTAGATATATCCACAATTGAATTTT
>NW_008580080.1:0-431 GCF_000257125.1 Entamoeba nuttalli P19 | reverse complement strand
ATATGAAAGATCTTATGAAATATTATGGTGTGAACACTCTGGAGAATACAGAGATTTAGAATAATAAGAAGAAATAGAATCGAAGAAAGATGAATAATGTGAAGAAATTCTCATGAACAATACGTTAAAATCATTAATCATTTATTATTTATTTAATGAATGTTGAATAATTATAATGAAATACATATTCATTTCATTTATGGGAGAACAATATTAATATATAAGAAATGAGATAAATTAGACTAACAGAATTAAATACAAATATTTTGTTTGATTTGTTTGTTAAATCTATATCAATCATTATTAATTATGAAAATAGAAAATCAATTGTTGTTAAATTAATTTGGAAAACAATTATCATCAACTCAATTTTGATGTAAAATTATACATATATATCAAATGAATGATTATTATACAATATTATAATCAAT
>NW_008580079.1:0-435 GCF_000257125.1 Entamoeba nuttalli P19 | reverse complement strand
GAAAGAATAATATAATAACAAGAATAAAAAAGAAATATAGAAATACAAATAACATTTCATTTCTTATTAACCAAATACACAACATTTTCAATTTATGATAATTCAAAAAAAATAATACCAATAAATAACATTGAATGAAAGTATTTATTATAAATATGAAATATTAATAAATACAAATACAATGTAAATAAATAACAAATACAATAAATATAACAAATAAAATGAATACGAATGAAAATAAAATAATGATAAATAATCAACATAATATTAAAATATCAAATTAAATAAATTAACAAATTAATAAAAATGATAATTGGTACTAAATAATTTTAAAATAACATAATTAACAAAACACAAATAAAGAATTATTGATTCAATTTGAATATAAATAAGTAGCATTAATAAATTTTCGGCAACGAAAAAAAGCAAATAATT
>NW_008580078.1:0-516 GCF_000257125.1 Entamoeba nuttalli P19 | reverse complement strand
GAAATAAATAAATAATAATTCAATGAGAATTAAAAAAAGAAAGAAAAAGATAATGTAGAAAAAGAAGTATATTCAGAGAAAATAAAAAGGAGAAAGTTAAAGCAAGAATTAAAGAAAAAAGAAGCAAGAAATAAAGAATATAGCCAAAATAAAGAAATGAACAAAGAGATATACAATTTCAAGAATAATAAATATGAAAAGTAAATAACATAAAAATAAATATATAATGAATAAATAATTTAATACATTTTATTTGATTGATATTTTATTATTTTGTTTCATTTATTGATTATTGATAATTAGACATTATTATTATTAATGACATATTAATTTGGAAGATATTGTGAATTTATAAATGTTTTTGTTATTAAAATAAATAAGAATATAAAGAAATAATAAGAAATAATAAATACACTGGGAATCACAAATAATTTAATATTAGAAATGCACATTCTAATGTTGATATCAATGTTCTATTGCTGGATAGTGCATCTTTTATTTTATATTATCTATTTT
>NW_008580077.1:0-1645 GCF_000257125.1 Entamoeba nuttalli P19 | reverse complement strand
TTTATTTTTTAATGAACAAAATATAATAAGAGGAAAATTCTAATGATTCAATTTAATTTGATTCTTTATTTCTTTTTCAAATATTATGATAAATTGTTATTTTATTCTATTTTTCATGTAATTCTTTTCAACTTTTTCTTTTCTTTTATTATTGAAGTATTTCTTTTTTCTTATTCTTCTATTCTTATTAATTTAATTCATTGTTTTGTTAAAATTATTTTCTTTATTCATTTTATTTCTCTTGCTTATTTCTTTGGGTTTATTATAATTATCACATCGTTGTTATTGTTGCTTTTGTTTTATATTATTTCTTCTTTCTTTCATGTTTTCTTGTTATTATCATTTGTTCTCATTATTACTTGTTCATTTTATATTCTTGCCTTCTTTCTTTTTTATTCTTTTTATTTATTTCCATTTGTTGAGTTCTGAAGATTTTTTGACTGTTTTGTTTTTTCTACTTTTATAACACCCATAGTCTGTTTTCTCATTATATTCAAAGTGTCTATTTTATTATTATATCAACTCAGTGAAATTTATATTTATGTTGATTATGTTGATTGCCTTGTTTGAGTTGATGAATGAAATATTTCATCTCATCAGTTCTCTTGTTAATTCAACATTTTAAAGTGAAAGAAATTTCAGAATAAAACACATTGAAAAATATTTTACAAATAAAAACATTCTACTTCCATCATTGTGTTGTTTGTGCTAATTTAACATAATATTTTATTTTCAAAAGTAAATGAAATGTTTGTGAAAATAAAATGAATTATTGTTGATAATTTCCATTTCATTTTTATGACTTTGAAATTTATTTCAAA
The DNA here is from genome assembly GCF_000257125.1 of Entamoeba nuttalli P19. Lineage (NCBI taxonomy): Eukaryota > Evosea > Mastigamoebida > Endamoebidae > Entamoeba > Entamoeba nuttalli. The sequence goes on along the minus strand of NW_008580077.1, from coordinate 824 downwards.
TGACTTACTCAAATACATTATACCTTTCTCTTTATCATCTTTGTTATTCATTTCTTTGTTGATTCTATAATTTTGAATTTCAAAAAATAAAGACTAAGAAGATTGAATTGAAATAACCAAGAAATAACAAACAATAAGAAATGAAATTGAATAACACAAGGAGATGAATAATACATGAAGTAAATGATGTTGAATATCTAAATAAATATAATAGAGTTTATTTGAATAAAATAATGATAAGAAAATAAAGCACAACATGAACTTCAGTCATTGAGTTATAAATACTGAAAATATTCATTTATTATAATAAAAAGTAATTAAATTAAATGTCATCAACAACTTTTAAATACATTATCATTAAGAATATGATGTATATCATGCAACAATATTTCTTTCCCAATCAAATATACTCAACAGACTCTATGAAATGTCAAACCAACAATGATAATTCAATGCTCAACAAATAATAACACTGTTATTACTTTACAAGTTACCTGTTATAATTTAATGCAATAAAAAGTCTTAAAAAAGTACTATAAAGAAAAAGACTATGATAAATGAAAAAGAAAAGTAAGAATACTATTTAACAATAACTAAAGAAAGAAATAATAAGAAATGACAAATAAAAATATGAGAGACAAGTATTACACAAGTACCTAAGCACTTATACTGCCCTTGTCCTATCTTATAACTTCTTATAACGCAACCTCGCAATTTAAACCCATTGCACGGCTAAAAACTGAAGTATACTTAAAAATTATAATAAAAAATAATTATACAAATAAAAAAAATAAAAGAAAATTATGGGTTTTAACTAAAATAAA
>NW_008580076.1:0-478 GCF_000257125.1 Entamoeba nuttalli P19 | reverse complement strand
GATAAACAGCTCTTATTGGTTAATATAAGGTTAAAGAGGTTTAATTTTAAAGAATAATAAATATAAGATATTTCAACAAGACTACTAAGAAGGAGAATAGAAATATTAAGGTATTTCATCTCTTAATTGAGACGTTGTAATATAACTTTCAAATAAACTAATGAACCTTTTAGAAGTAAAGAATCTTTGTATGAAATAAATATTGAATTTCATGTTTAATTATAATCCTACTTACTTTTCCAATTTAAATAAAAAGATCAATAGTAGTATTTCAAGACATAAGGGGGTAATTGCCATTCACCTTTTTGTTCTTTTTAAACAATACGCAATTCAATTTAATACCAAAAGAATAGAATTGACTGAAGTATAGTCATAAGTTATTTTTATTTTCATTAAATATTAGCAGTTATTTATCAAAAACTTGGCTTTCATTTCCCAAATAATAATGAATGTTATAACTAGAATCAAATAAAAATAA
>NW_008580075.1:0-208 GCF_000257125.1 Entamoeba nuttalli P19 | reverse complement strand
AATAATATCAAATAATCAATGAATAAATAATAATTTTATTAACATTCATTTATCTTATTTATTTTTATTTAAATAAGACATTTTCCAATGTTTTGTTTGACTTTTGTTATTATTATAAAATTCTATAATAACACATTAATATACAAATGTAGTTATTAATTATTATCAGTTGTTATTCTACAATTTGTTAAATTAAACCAAATACATA
>NW_008580074.1:0-1151 GCF_000257125.1 Entamoeba nuttalli P19 | reverse complement strand
TCTGAACATTCTCTACATCCATATTCTTTACCTATTTCTCCTTTGCATCCTTCAATTTCGTCTATTGATTTACATTCTCATATCCAAATCATGAAATGTCCATATAGTCTTTAAAAACATCCAAATAAAATAATATTATAATACTTACTTAATAATAGTTAAATTGTAATAATTTGTACTCGATATTATCTGTTTATATTCAAACAGAGTTATTCATTCTCTGTTTTTACTTTATTAGGTATTTTATCAATTTATTTAAGTAATTAAATGAAGAATAAAATACTATTATATATTGTCATTCATTAAATTTAATAATTATTTTATTTCTTTTAATAATATCAATATTATCGATTTGATTATTTATTTCATTTTAATTGATTGATGTATTGTTATTTTTCATTCATACTTATTTATTTTTTTGTTTATGAAAAAAAGTTGAATGATATTTCAAAAAGAATAGAAATGATAGAATATTCAATGATCTAAGAAATGTATAATGATAAATTCAACAAATAATGAAAAGAATAATATAATAACAAGAATACAAATGAAATATAGAAGTACAAATAATAATTCATTTCTTACTAAATAAAGACACATCATTTTCAAATATGAGAATTCAAAATGATAAAATACAAAATGATAAAATAGTAATAATAAATATTTATTATAAATTGAATTTCAAAAATAAATAAATTAAATTCATAACCGAATAAAAAGAAGAATAAATAAATGTAGAGACGAAATAATAATAAATACAATTAAAATGCAACAAATAATAAATACAATCAATTCAAATAAAATGAATAGAAATAAAATAAAGGTAATGATAAATAATCATCATATCACTAGAATATCAAATCAAATAAAGATTAATTAAATGAATAATCCAATAAAAATGGTAGTTGATATTAAAATATTTTAAAATAACATAATTAACAAAACACAATATAAATAAAAATGAGTTATTCATTTTGAATATGAATAAATAATTCCAATGAAAATATTCAATATATATTCATTATTATTTTAGCTATTATTTAATTGTTCAAATTATACACTATTTTTTCACAAGAATTGTAAAAACATAAAATTTATGCATTAATACAATAATTATTTATTAAAATATACATAACATATTTAAGAATAAG
>NW_008580073.1:0-863 GCF_000257125.1 Entamoeba nuttalli P19 | reverse complement strand
ACTTTCATTCTATTATTAAATATTTATTAACATATTATTTCATTTATTTTTATCTTTTTTCTAAATCTAAAAAAGTTAAAATTAATTAAATAAAATTAATTATTTACTTGTTGGTCCCAAATCATTTCTCTCCTCTCATTGTATTAGTTAATTCTTTCACTTCCTTGATTTCAGAATATGATATTTTTACAATGATAAGCTGAGCAATTATATCCCCCTTTTTAGCTCTAAATATATCATTAGAGCGGTTAACTAATATTACTTTTATTTCTCCTCTATAATCTTCATCAATAACATCTGCTCCAATATCAATTCCATATTTTAACATTATTGAAAAATGAAGTGCCACTCTTCCATAATGTTGATGTGGAATTTGTACTGCAATTCCTGTGGAAACTAAGCATCTATCATGTGGATGAATAATGACATTTTCAATACAATATAAATCAAAACCTACTGAATGTTTAGTTCTTCTTGTAGGAACAATTGCATCTTTATGTAATTTTTTAATAAGTAATGCTTCCTCCATGAATATTATTTAATGATAAATAAACTTTTAGAGATTGATTAAAAAGCAATTTTAATTAAATACTAGAGGTGAACTTTAAAAAATTAGAGTTGAATTTTGGAGGTGAAACTAAGAGATATGAAACCAATAATTATTAGTTATGAAGTATTAAATGAAATTTGAAACAATTATGTTTTCTAAATATAGAATATTCTATAAATAAAATATGAAATAAATGTTATATAAAACAATTTTATACAATTTATCCTTAGTGCTTAATATGACGTATCACACTACTGTCAAATTGTACCATAGAAAAATAATCTAAAAAGATAAAAATAAATAAAATTATAAT
>NW_008580072.1:0-304 GCF_000257125.1 Entamoeba nuttalli P19 | reverse complement strand
GATGAAATATATGTGATGTTACTATTTACATATTTTATCAAACTAACATAGGATATCTCTGAATATTTCACATTTCAATCATTTATTTTTAAGAAATTACATATATCATTATTTGAATACATCTAATTTTACATGAAATATATATTATATATTATTAAATTACACAACAATGAAATTAAAATATAAATAGAAGAATATTATTTGATAATAATTGTATTTTATTAATACATAATTTTTTATCGTGTGATTATTTATTATTAATATGTTTATGTTGTGAATGAATTATGATTAATGACATTATTTT
>NW_008580071.1:0-676 GCF_000257125.1 Entamoeba nuttalli P19 | reverse complement strand
TTCTTTATTTTCTTTATATTATTTTACCCCCATTTGTTATTTGTTTGATTCTTTATATTTTCATTGTTTTATTTATCTTTGTCTTTCTTTTTATGAAAATATTAATGATTTCCTTATTTCTTTTATATTTTATATTTTATTCTTCTTTCATGTTCATTCGATGGTATTGTTAATTATTTATAATTTGAATGACATTTTCACATTTATTTTACTCATTTGAAATTATCATCGGTGCATTATGATTAGAATTTATCAATATGAAAATAATAAACAACAATGAAAGAAATGAAGATGAAATAAATGACAACAGATATGAAATAATATAAATATAAATAAGAAAAGAAATGACAATAATAAAATAATAATCAAATGAATAAATACATGAAATACAAAACAATGATGAAATTGTTAATATTTAATATTTCATTTTATTATGAATCATTTTAATCAATTTAGTCTTTCTTTTGATTGTTATTTTGAAATGATAAATAAACAACAAATAAATAAATGAAATAAAGAAGAAAAGAATATAGAAATAAATCAATTATTTGATTAATATAATCACATTTATTAACAAGAAATGAAAATATAACATGACATAATAAACATAAATGAAGATGAATTCAATTGAAATATAATCATTTTGATTTATACAATTATTTACCATTTCATTTAT
>NW_008580070.1:0-778 GCF_000257125.1 Entamoeba nuttalli P19 | reverse complement strand
ACATATAAACATAAGAGAATATAAACATAAGTGAATTCGAGAATATATTTTTTTGAAATATCAGATAGTAGGCTGTAATCTTAATTTTTTATAATTTGATCTTATATTCGTAATTTAATGAAATATATATTTTTCTCATCTTTTTCTTCTCTTACCTCAATTTACTCTCTTCAGATTTTCTTATTTTTTACACATTTTGAGTTTATTTCTATGTGTATTTTTTATAAATTTTTTCTTCTCTTTTTTAATTCTCATTTATATATTGATCATACTTTTGTTTTCGTTGTTTTAGTTCTTTTTTACCTTTCTTTCACAAATATTTTTTATTTTTATTTTCATATCCATTTTTTATTCACAGTTATAATATGTTTTTTATTCATGCTCAATCATTTTGAATGAATGAAGATATTGATGTTAAATAACCAAAATAATAGAATATAATATGATTAAATTATTTATTATTTCATCTTCAATCAACAAAAAGAAGTATTAACTATATTGATATTTTATAATATTAAATATTTTAATAATTAAAATAATTATTTCTTTTTGTACATTATTATTTAATGTAATTTTATCATTTATTGATTTTCATTTGATTTCTTTTATTTATCGTGTATTTATAATAATTATATCATTTCTTTTTCTCTTTTTTATTTCTTATTCTTATTTTATTTATCGTATTTTTGTTTATCATTTATTATCGTTATTAAATTAATTGTTATAAGTAATATTGATAAAACACGACAATTCAAATCATAAAAAATGAAATAATAAA
>NW_008580069.1:0-233 GCF_000257125.1 Entamoeba nuttalli P19 | reverse complement strand
TAAATAATATCATTTATTTATCTTCTTTTTTATTTATTGTATTTTGTTATTTATTGTATTTTGTTATTTATCAACATTAATGCAAAAAATAAATAATAAAGATAATAAATGATAAACAAAAAATTACGATAAATAAAATAAGAATAAGAAAATAAAAGAGAAAAGAAATGATATAATTATAATAAATACACATTGAATAAAAGAAATCAAATGAAATGATAAAATTACATTAA
>NW_008580068.1:281-838 GCF_000257125.1 Entamoeba nuttalli P19 | reverse complement strand
TTATAAAAAAAAATCAAAATTATTTCAAATATTTAAAACCAATTATTGCTTATTCATTGGCTGGCTTAAATAGTTTTTATTTAACAAACCAACCAAAGTCACAATACTTTATAGTTCCATGACTGGATTTTTCTGAAACAAAGAAACCAAAATCACAATACTTTATGGTTGCAAAACTAGATCTTGATTGGACAAATACTGATGATTTTGGATTAACAACTCTCCCATCGGAGATTTTATAAACACCAAAATCACCTATTTTTGCTAAACCCCCATCAGGGAGTAGACAATAATGTTCATTATCATTCCTTTGGGTTTTCTTTGGTTTCTTTTCATCTTCCTCTTTTTTAATTTGGGAAGACATTGAATCATCTTTAAGTTCTTTCTCAAACTCGGTGCTACTTGTTGTAGCATTACTATCCTTAGCTTTGCTAAGGTTATTAACAAAGCTCTTTGAAGCAACTTCATCTAATGACTCAACAAATAATTTACTCATTTAATTAATTTTTTAGTTTTTCTTAGATTAAATTCGACATTAGTAAATATAATAATTAAAG
>NW_008580068.1:0-86 GCF_000257125.1 Entamoeba nuttalli P19 | reverse complement strand
AACATTTTCTTTTTCCTTTTTTCTTTATTTCATGAATGAAGGAAAATCACAGAAGTAAATAAAAAAGGTCAATTATTAGATATATC
>NW_008580067.1:1596-2280 GCF_000257125.1 Entamoeba nuttalli P19 | reverse complement strand
ATAATAAGTGGAATATTCTAATGATGGAAATTATTTTTCATTCTTTTTCTTTCCTAATTTTAGTACGCATTGTTGAATATTTTGAAGTTTTTACTACTTATTTAATTAATTGATTGTTTTTGTTTATTAACTCTTACATTTTAATTTAATTTTGCGTTTATAATTTCAAAATATGTTGATTGAGTATTTCTTTAATTCTAATCTAACAGTTTATTTGATCATTATTTATTCATTCTTAGTAAAAAAATTGTGTATTTCATATTATCTTTTTTCTCTTTATTCTTTCTTTATTTTCTCTCTTTCATAACATATATTTATTCTTTTAAATGATTATTAATATCATCATCTCATATATAATTTTAATGGGTATTATTTATGAAGTTATTTTATTGTTATTTAGTATTTTATTTTTATATTGAACAAAATATGATAAATAAACATAATCATCAATATTATGTCAAATTATACAATTACATGTTGTAAATAAAATAATATACCAAGAAATGAAATAAATAATGAAATAACATATATTTAAATGAATAATAAAACAAATGAAAATACAATAAAATTATTCTTTTTATTTTATCAATTTATCATTGTTTCATTTCATATTTATTATTATTATCATTATAATTTGATTAATATTATTAATTAAAATAAAATAAAGAATATAATTAAAATTAC
>NW_008580067.1:0-1586 GCF_000257125.1 Entamoeba nuttalli P19 | reverse complement strand
GATTCTTCATTATTATTCATCATTTCTATTGTTAATGAAATTATAAATTATCATATTATAACTTGTTGATAAAATTTGTTTTAAATTTTTATGTATTTATAAAACAAATAAATATCAACAAATTCATTGGTATTTCTATTATTCATCTATTACTTCATATTCTAAATAAGTAATATCTATTCATTTCGTCATCATTAACAATACATAAAATAATGTGATTGTATTTGAATTTTGTGTTCATTTCAATTTATCAATGTTTCATTGAATATTATTCTTGATTTTAACATTGAATAACTTATTTTTATTATTCCTAATAATCAAAACAATGACTATTTTCTTTTTGATTTGTATTAATTTATCATTTCACAACTTATTTTGAATATTCATTTCTACGTTATTCTTTATTTTTATTTCATTTGATTATTTTGACATTTATTTTATCATTGTTCAAAGAAGAGAATAATAGTATATTAAAATAAAATATACAAAAATGAAAGATAGAAAGAAATTATAACAAATAATATTAACTTGTTGTTTTATTGTTAAATATTGAATAAAACGTCTTTAACAACACTGCTTCGTTGTTTAAATTAATATATTTCAACAGTACACTTTTAAAATCAGTATTATTGATATTGTTAAATCACATCATTTCTATTTGATATTTCTTCTACAAATAAATATTATAACAAACATATTACTTGATTTCATATCTTCACTGTTTATATTTGATGAATATTTTACACAAATTATTAAAGTTAAATATAAATAAATGTTCATATATCTTTATAACTGATGTTGAACATAAAATTCCAATTGATAATATTGTAATTATTATGTCAATTATTGTTTTATTTTGAAGTATTTTATTTCAGAAGAATGAAGTATATTATTATTATCATGAATATATCATACTTATTGATTCTGATTGAATTTATGTATATTTTTAAGAGAAGGATTTATTAAATCAATACCCATGAATTATAAGATGTCTTTTTGTCAATTTCTTCATTATTTCTATTTTTATCTTCATCAACTTCTCCTTCATTATTTTCATAATCTCATTCAATAAATTCAATGTTATATATTTCATTATATAAACATATTATTTTAAATCATGTTGTAAACATATTATTTTTATACATTTCTTTTTAGTCATGATTATTCAAATGTTTTTGGAGTATTTTATTTCAATATGTATTTCAATATACAATAAAAACACATAGAAATGAAATATCTCATCTTTTGATGATTGTTTCGATGATATTCTTCTTTATAAAGTATTTATTTGTGAAACAATCAATTAACATAATGAATTATCATCAAAATAATAAGAGAATAATTTAAATTGTCATTTTGTCTCACACATTCATTAAACAACATTTTCATTGTTGATTCATCACATTGAAAGATAATTTCAAATATATTATTTTACAACTATTTTTAATGTGTTTCATTTTAATTTCTATGTTATTCATTGATGAATGAAGGAAATACAAAAATTTAAATAATGTAATGAAAGAATAACATAAAATAAAGAAATGAAATACAAATATAAAAATAAAAGACATGATAGAAAGAAGAAA
>NW_008580066.1:0-391 GCF_000257125.1 Entamoeba nuttalli P19 | reverse complement strand
TGATAATAATTATATTTTATTAATATATCATTTCTTTTATATTTTAATTGTTTATTATTAATGTAGTTTATGTTTTGAATGAATTATGATTAATGACATTATTTTTATTCATTCTTAATTTATTATTTATTCATTAAATTAAATTCAAATAATATTTCTCATTTATATTATAATTAAATTGTTTCTTCTTTATTTATTCATCTATTGATGAATTATTTAATTATCATTTGAAATACAAATAAGAATTTCATTTAAAATGAATATCAAATAAAATAAATGAAAATCTTGTTTATTGACAAATAATTATATTTAAATCATCAAATAAACGATTTCAATAAAAATATATATATCAAAAGAATAGGAAATAAAAATACATAAAGAAAAAGATAAA
>NW_008580065.1:0-122 GCF_000257125.1 Entamoeba nuttalli P19 | reverse complement strand
TTATTATTTAATTACACAACAATGAAATTACAATATAAATAGAAGAAAGATATTTAATAATAAAAGCATTTTATTAATATATCATTTATTTATTTTATATTTTGATTGATTATTATTAATGT
>NW_008580064.1:0-479 GCF_000257125.1 Entamoeba nuttalli P19 | reverse complement strand
GTTTCATTATATTCATAATTATATCTGTATCTTTCTCCAAAACTTATTCCAAGATTATATCCATATACTTCCATCCATATATGAGGGAGTACAGAAACAGATTCAATAACAGCTGTTGGTGATAATCCTACTTCAAATTATTCATCTTTACCATATGGATCACCATCAAATCCAACAAGAATAGCTCCTCCCCATTCTTTTAATCCTTTTGTTACCAATGAACATGCTGAATAACAATATGAGTCTGTATAAACTACTATTTCTGTTGGTTTTCTTGGATTTTTCATTAATTTCTTTTTTGGAAAAACTTCAATTGATGTCTGTGTTACTTTATGTTCAACATCTCCATATTTAATAATATTAGGTTTTGAGTACCAACCTCCAAGTGGTAATGAATTTATTATGGGAATTATACTTGTCCATTTACTTCTTCTTTGTTGGCATGTTTTTGGATCATATAAATTTACAGCAAATCCTGT
>NW_008580063.1:0-12598 GCF_000257125.1 Entamoeba nuttalli P19 | reverse complement strand
CTTCTATCATTTATATTTCTTGGTTGATGTAAATTTCTTCTTCTTTGGTTATTTTTTTTTGATTTTTTTTGAAGACTTTCGTATTGCATCTTTTTTTTAAAGAAAGTAACAATAATTTGTAAATATTATATTATTTTCTTTAAAGAAAGAAGAAGGAACTTTGAAAAGAGAAAGAATGACAGATAAGGAAAAAGACATAAAGAAAGCAAAAACAAAATTTCTACATGACAATGCGAAAATTAGTGATAGACTTAATTCCTTTGATACCCTTTGCCGATTATTAAGTACGAAAGAATTAGAACAATGGATAAGTCAGTACCAAGAAAATTTTAATAGATTTTGTGAAGAAGTAAATAGGATGTTAGAAGGAATGTTAAAAAGTTCTAAGATGATTGAAGATGCGGTTGTGAATAAAATTCTTGGTGTTATTAATTGGGGATTAATTTTAAATGAAAAAACGAAAATATCAGATAAGAAAAATTATCAACAATTTATTAAAGATTGTTTATGTATTGAAACAGAAAAAAGTATTAGAGAAGAGACTTTTAAAATCGTATTAAATTGGATTAAGTTAAAAGGATCAATTAATCAAGAGGAGGTTAAAATACTTATTGGATCATTAAATATTAGTAGCTTTATGGAAACTACAATAACTCTTAGTGCATCTAAACCATTAGCAATTGGAATATCATCAAGTTTTACTCCATTAAATAATGGACCTATATTACCAACCGGTCCAACATTAATGTATGAAACACAACATTTTATTATTTCTAATAATTCAATGACAAATAAAACCATAGAGTCATTAACTTTTATAAATTATGTAATGAAAGCAGTAATAAATGAAAAAGGAAAACGAGGAAAAGGACTAATATCATTATTTATAGCTTTAATGAAATTACTTTATTCAAATCAAAATACAGAATTCAAAGAATTTCAAACAGAAAATGAATTAAAAGGATATAGTGGAATGCAAAAAATTTCGGAAAAAATTCATTCAATTGTTATCAATTCATTAAAAGAAATTAATGAAGAAGAAGTAATTGAATTACTAAATGAAATACCAGGATTTATTGAGTTATTAAAAGTAATTTATTCTATTTCAATGAGAGAAAAAATAACAACAGTTAAAGATAGTATTGAGTGGTATTTTAAGGTGTTTATATGTCAAACAAAAATAGAGGGAATTATTAATTCAATTGAATATAATGATTTTAGAAAATTTATAATTGAAGGGATAAAAACGAGAATTGATATCATTCAAAATAATGAAGAAGAATTAATGCTTATAAATTGTATAAATAATATAGTATTAAACATTTATTCTTCAAATATAAATGCAATGATTCAAAAAACATTGGTTGATACAATTAAATTATTTACTATTGGTAAATTAGAACGTTTACAAAATTGTTCAATTGATAAAAAACAAAGTACAAGAAAAATGGTTCAAATTTTATTATATTGTTGGTTATGCTATAATAGTAAAAATGAAAAAGAATGGAAAATATTACAAAGTATGATTAAAGAATATTATAATATTCCTGGAGTAGTTGATGGTATTTCTGATATTATTGGACATATTTTATTCTTTCTTTTATTAGTTTATTATAAATTTGAACCTAATCAACTTGTTATTTCTGACCAAGCAATAATATCACCTGTAGTTGAAATTCCTACAAAACAACCAATAGATAAACATACATCAATACCAATACAATATGAATATCTTTATTCAAATCTGGAAGTACCAAAATCTATTCCATTTCTTTATAGTTTAACTAATAAATGGAACCAAATGGATTTTATTTATTTTTATCAATTAATGATTAAATTTTTCACTCAAATACATGTAAATGAACTTTCACTTAGTGTAATAAGAAATATTCATATTATTATAATTAGTTCGTTACTTATTTTAATTCAATATGAAAATATTTCTCAATATAATTCTTCATCAAATGAACTTAATTTAAAAATGATTTATACTGACTATTTATTGTCTTCTTTAAAGAGTAATGATTCTTTAATTATTAATTTAACTATTAGAGCATTTTATCAATTATATTCTAAAGGAAAAATTATTTCTAAGATTGGATATAATATTATTGATTATTCATTAGAGTCTTTAAACCAAACACAACTATTTAATGCTTTAGAAAATCTTACAGAAGTATTTTCTTCATTGAACCCATCAAGTTTTATATTAATTCCAACAATCCTTAAATCAATTCAAAAATTAGAAAAATTACCCAATGTTGCTATTCTTCCTGAATATGATAATACTTTTATTCCATATGATAAAAGAATAGAATATCCTTCATTAAATTGTGGGTTAAAAGTTATTACTTTATTACATTCTATTCAGTCTCTAAAGGATTTTGGTGAAACTGCTTTAGAAATAAAACAAAAAAAGGAAATTCAAACAGAAATTAATTTCTCTAAACCAGCACATAAAATTTATATTGAGTTAGTGAAATGTTATAAACATTTGATTAACATTTTATTATCAACGTTTTGTCATACATCAATAGTTTGGGGAATTACAAAATGTATTATAGAAATTGGTGAATATATTAAAATAAATTCTGATGAAAATGATGGAGAATTAACTACTTCTATGTTAGAAGAATTAATTGATCTTATTGTTGGTGATTTCCAAGACTTAGAAAGTAGTAAAGTTAAAAACATAGAAATGTGTATTAATTATTTGGCTAAAATGAATGAAAAATTACCTGATGAAACTATTGAATATATTATAGATACATTATGTAAATTAACATATACAACAAAGGAAAAAAGTCAACGAGGAAGTATTGTTAATGGAATAGGAAGTTTTTGGTTAAATTGTCGAAATCTTATTGAAAGAATTAGTGAAACCACTGTTAAAGAATGTTTTATTATATTCCAAAAGAGTAATAACAATAATGAAAAAAAGGTTAGTGATGGTAGTGATGATAAGATAGATGATGTTTTTGAAGGGAAGGTAATTATTGAGAATCTTATGCATTCAGTACGTGAATTTGAGAGTGGAGAAGATTATATTAAAGATGAAGAAAATGGAATTAATTTTGTAATGAATGACCGAATTTATTGTGTTTATTATAATGAAAATAAAGAAGAAGTAAATATCATTATTAGGGATCTTGTTGGAAAATGGGGATGGAGATTAAAAGAAATAAGTAATCAAAATGATATTAAAGAATGGAAAGAAATAGAAAAAGAAAAGAAAGAAAACAAAATTGAACTTATTTCACCTCGTCAATGCTTAATTAAAAGTAAAGAAGAAATTGTAAAAAATAAACTTGATGAGTTAGTTGAAGAAATAGAACAAGAAAATAAAGAGTTATTTGAAGTTGAAAACAAAGAAGGATTTAATAACAATACAATTATGAAAGAAATAGAAGATATGAAAGAAGAATTTGAAATAATGAAAAAGAATATCCTTTTAAATACTAAAGATGAAATTAAAAAGGAAAGAAGAAAAGAAATAATACAAAATCAAATAATTAAAAAAGATGATACAAAAAATAAAAGAATTACTGAAATTATTAAGACTATTATTTGGTTAACTAACTGTAAGCCAAATGAAAAAGTCCCATTAAAAATACTTAGTAATAAAGAAGAAACATATAAATTATGGAAAAATAAATTAGATCAAGCAAGACCCAAAGAAACACATAAATTAGGAATTGTTTATGTTGGTATTGGACAATTTAAAGAAGAAGAAGTTCTTGGAAATACTAAAGGTTCAGAAGGATATAATGAATTTATTAAACAATTAGGTGAAGAAATTAATCTTAAAGGATGGAACAAATATTGTGGAAAATTAGATACTAAATTTGAAAGTGATGGAGATAAAGCATTGTATTATTGTGATGAAAGAGTTGAAATTATTTATCATGAAGTAGTTAAAATACCAATTAAGAAGGGAGAATTAATTTATCAACAAAAGAAAAGACATGTAGGAAATGATCGAGTTCATATTATTTATTGTGAGTCTAAATATTATAACCCATTAACAATTACAAGTCAATTTAATAATGCTCATATTATAATTTATCCAATTAATAATATGTATAGAATTCAAGTTTATTATAAAGCAGGTGGAAGTTGGGGACCATTACAAAATGAAATGATTGTCTCTAATGACCAAATTGGAACACTTGTTAGAGAAACAGCAATTTATTTAGACAAAGCTTCATTAAGTAGATTTACTACAGATAAATTAATGAATCAATATATCTCTCGTCAATCCATTATTGAAAGAATTTCTAAATTAGCAGAACCCAATGAAATTGATTTATTACATCTTGTTAACAGAATTAAAGAAATATCATCATCACTTTAAATCTCATTCATTTCAACTTTTTAATTTCAATACTTTTTATATAACTAATATTTTAAATGTAAAATGAAATTAAATAAATAAATTATTTCTTTCCCCAATAATTTGGCATATATTTTCCATACTTTTCATAATACCATTTGAAATGTTCTCTAATTTCATCATCAGAAATTAAAAATTCATCATCTTTTTTCTCTTTTCTTCCATGACCTTTTTGAGGATCACCTTCTTCTTTTGTTTTAATCATTGTCTGTTTAATTTCTTCAGTTAAATCTAATCCAAATTGGTTATAAATTCTTTGAGAAACCTTAATTGGATCATTAATCATTTCTCTAAAACCAATATCACAAATTTGTTTGGCTCTTTCAGGCTTTTCTGCAACCCATTTTTCTCTCATTTCAAGTGAATTCTTTAAACAAAGAGTGTTCATTTTAATAATATTTTCTTGTAACCATTTATAATCAGTTTCTCCAATATCTCCTTGATACCTAGCACGTGCATTTAATAACAAATAAAATGCCGACTTAAATTCATCAACTGGTTCTCTATGGATCCAAACAATTCTTGGTTCAATTTCATCACTACACATTATATTGAAAAATGGAATTGGAGTCATAAAATGACATACACATTTCATTAAGAAGTATTGGTCTTCTTTTAATGGTTCTTCAATAGCAGACATTTTCATTTCATCTAAAATACCATGATATACAGAAGAAAAGTCTCTTTCAAAACAAGACTTTCGATATTGTTCCCATCTTGGCATAGCAGTTCCGAAAATATAAGTACATGCAAGAATTTCCATAAAGAATAATTCTTCTTCTGGAACTAACATATTATCCATATTATGGCATTTATTCATATCTTTACCATCATTAGTAATTTGTCCAATAATCATTTCAGCAATATTTAAACGAGCTTGTTTACTCATTGTATGACTTCCTGGACATAAATGTTCATATAAGAGTACTTTCTTTGAATGTGGATCACACCCAAGCATAGTGTGTGTAAATGTTGACCCACTTCTTGGAAGTGCAACTATATAAATTGGTTTCTTTATTTCAATTTTCTTTAATTCTTCTCCTTCAAGAAATCGTTCTAAACAAAACCTTCCATAACATGCAGTTTTAGCAACAGAACTTCTCATCATGACTTTAAATGAGTCTGACTCTGGATCAGTACATCCAGCAAACATTTCATATAATGATTCTTTAAAGAATGGAGCTTCAAGACAATCATTAATTAGCATAAACTTTGTTTTATATAGTTCAGCATGAGAAGGGTCTTGTTGACATAAAAATCCAATTGCCATTTGTTTGACTTTAGCAAAAATACCTTCAAACATTGGTTTTGGAATAAGTTCTCTATAATAAAGTGATTCTTTATTAATTTCATAATGATAAGGAACAGTATTAGGAAAAGACATGAATATTCAAATGATCTTTTCTTTCTTAGATTAAAGTTTAAATATCTGTCATTTTACCCTCGGTTTAGATCTTTCTTTATTTCCATTAAGGTTTTTTTATCATTTGGATAATCAACTCTCTATTTTTATTCTATCATTCCAAAAAAATATAACTCTCTTTATTAATTTTATAGCTTTTATTACTATTTTTTTCTTTCATTTGAAGAAAGTTCATTAATCCATTTTTCTATTTTCTATTATACATAATTCAAAGAATGAATAATTTTTAGAAATATCTATTTCTTCAGAATTTTCTTTATTTTTTATCAAAAAACACATTTATTACAAATAACATAAAACTATAAATAATATTGTGTTATTCATCACTTTCAACAATAAGTATAGATGGAGAATTATTAGAAACAAGCTCAATTCTATCATCTCTAAATCTATTCTTTTTCTTTCTAAAGATGAAGAAAATAACTCCTCCAATAGCTAAAGCAAAAATAATGAAGAATAAAAACTTTAAAATAAAAGTTGATAACAGTGGTAGTTCATCATGTTCTTGAATAAAGGGATTACAATTTACATAAGAATCACTTGACACTAATATTGAATAAATATATTGATATTATAATAAGAATGAAAGAATAATGAAAATAAAAAAAAACAAACGTTTATACATAATCCATTTACCAAAACATTCGATATACAATCTACCAGTTTTTGTAATTTCGTTTGTTGTATTGTCTATAAGATAAAGTTGAGGTAATTTTGTTTCTTGAGTAAATAATGTTTTAGGACTAAACAAAAGATATTGAGGATCACCATTCCATTCGGACATATTTACTATTAAACCTAGTTTACTTTCCCGTTCAAAAACAAAACTTCCTTCAGGACTTATTCTTATACAGCCAATAGTTCCTGCTCTACATTGGATATTACCAAATACTATAGTAGTTGTTAAAGTATCAATATAAGCATTGTAACCTAATTCAATATTACTACCTTTTTCTATTATAACACTTTTACTATTAGAAAAAGAGATGAAATGATTTATTTTCATTTTCATTCCAACAAGAGTAGTTCCTTTGAAGTAAAACTTATCATTTCCAACAACTGTTATAGTTTCTCTATTATTTAATGAACTGAACAAAATAGCTTCTTTCTCAAAAATAATTTTTCCTCCATCTACTGGAATAAGCATATCAAGAGTTATATTTGATGTAACGGTAATTGACTTACCTTTAAGACTGTTAATTGTTATCATTTGGTTTGATTTAATAATACATTCTGTTATACAATTTATACCACCAACTCTAGCATAAGTCAAATCAAGAACAACAGGCTGAGAGTCTTCAATAATCATTTCACAATCAGTACAAGGACAATACTCTTCTCTATACTTAACTTTTGTACTATTAAGAAGTAATTCTCTTTGTCCATTTGAAATCACATGACATTGTTTAAATGCAGTAATTATTGGAGTTCCATCTATTTTCACAGCAACTTTACTGTCTGCAACAAGTTGAAGTAAAGAAGAGTTTATTGATTTAATTTCTGTGTTTGATTCAATAACTTTGAATAAATTAGCTGTGCTTTTATAATAGGTTTTAACATTTAAACTATCAATAATTGTTGAATGAGTAATAAAGAATGTTTCCACTGGTTGATTAACTTCAATAGTAGTGTGATTTAATGTCACCATAAATGATTTAACTCTTCCACCATCTAATATAATTTTTGAATGACTTGAAGAAAACATAGTAACAACTATTGGCTCAGTTATTCTTAATTCACCGTTCAAAAGAAAGATGCTATGAAATGATAGTGAATTAATAATTGTTGCTCTAGACGAAGAAATAAATATGTTATTAATTACTTCAGAAATGATTAAATTTTGGTAAGGATGTAATATTGAAACAATACTTCTTGAAGGAATAATACCAGAAGAAGGGTTGTAAATACTTGATGGTGTTAAGAAAGTAGTATAGTCATATCCTTTATAAGAATCAATTTGAGGAGGATATGGAGAAATAATTGATAATGTTCCACTATTAGTAATTTGAGTAAAATGAATTTTATAAGGAGATAAGATTATGGCATATCCACTAATGTTTATTTCTCCAAAACTTGGAGAAATAAGAATTGCAGTAATTATATCTAATGAACATTGTTGACATCTAACATGTCCAATAAATGACTCAATGGTTAAATGTTGATTTGAATTAAAATGAAATTCAAATGCACTAAATGAATCAACAACCGTCACTGGAACTTCAGAGTAAATAATTAAAAAGGCAATTGACGGTAGGTGATGTAAAGTAACAGGTGAGGGTGATTGTAATGTAATAGTGTAATTAACTAATGGTTGTGGACAAGTAAAATCTTCACTTTGTATATACACATTAGGATTACTTAAGTCAATGTCTTGTAATGGTGATTTAATGATGCATTCATGAGTTAAATAACATGGAATAAGACAAAGAAAAAAAATTGAAATTAGTATCATTTGTTAGAAGAAATAATGATAAAGTTAGTTTAATATTCTTTTATTAACATAAACGATAAATTTATTATAAAAAAATTATAACTTAAATTCTAATTATTTCAATACAATAAATTCTCTTTATTTAGTATTAGAAAGATGTGTTAATGAAAGAAATTTAACTAACTATTTTATAACTTTAAATAATATTGTAACTAAAGAGTATTACAAAGATATTAGTTTAATCCATAAAAAAAAAGAATAATAACACATTAAAACCAACATAATTATGAATAGTCATTAAGTCTATACTTTCTTTGAATTAATAAAATTAAGGGAAGTATATATAAAAATTAAAGAAGTATTTAAGAACTACATACCATAAAGTTTTGATTTATAAATAAGAATCTTCTTATATTTTTTATCAATTTAATTCAAATAATACTTTTTCTTATTCATATCTTTCATGAATTAAAATTTTGTTAACGAGTGATTGGAGGAATATATTCTATAAGATAACACTAAAAGTCTAATTGTAATGAAGTAAATACATAGGAAATATTTTCAGTAGTTTTAAGAATGAATTTTCAATAAATCCATTCACAGAAAAAGTTGGTTCTGTGATTTAACAAAGATTCTAACTTTTTTAAATAGTTTTTTTATATATTAAGTAAATAAAAAGTATTTGTAAGAAGATACTTTTCAATTTGGTTTTTAAATGAAAATTAAATTAAATTAAATTACTTATCAAAAAATAACAAATGAATTATTTATATAACAAACATTCCAATAAGTCAGTTAAAATATAAAACTTCATTAAAAAAAAGACAAGCATTCATTTATTTTATAACTTGATAATGTATTAAAAATTTGACGATGCATTCATAGAAGTTATCATCACTAATACAAAAATAATAAAAAGTACTGGTGCTGTACACATGAGAGTCTCTACAAAAGAGAAAATAATCATAATAGTTCTTTTAGCTCTAACTCTATCACTTCTTGGTTTTCTAAAAATACACATCCAATTTATACATTGTAACACTGGAATAAATATACCTAAGACAAATAATATATTTGAATTCTCAAATTGACGTTTTTCTTTTTCATCATTTGATGAAGAAGATGAGGATGATGACTTCTTCTTTTTCGGTTCTTCTATAGGGACTTGGTACACTGGTTGAGCAGGAGGAGGGTACATTCCTGGTTGTTGAGGAGGAGGATACATTCCTGGTTGAGCAGGAGGGGGGTACATTTCTGGTTGCTGAGGAGGGGGATACATGCCTGATTGTTGAGGAGGAGGATACATTTGGCTATCAGGTATCATTGGAGGATTATAGGTAGATTGTTGTTGATAACTCATAATGTATTGAGAGAATAATAAAAATAAAAAAGATAAAAGAACTTAAATATGCTAATTTTATCTTTAAACTGCTCTTTCAAAAAAATCCCTCTTTGAAAGAAGAATTTTATTGAATAATAAAATTATTATAAAAATCATAATTTCTGTAAAATGCCTCTGTTAAAGAGACATTTGATTTTCTTCTTTTCCATAAGCAAAAATAAAATACAGATTTATAATTAACAAATTAAATAATTCAAATATTCATTAATCTAACTTTTTCATTTATGTTAAAAAAAGGGTTATTTTTTTATGAATTTTTCATTTTTTATGGGTATCTTTTTTCTAAAATTCTTTTTAAAAACTAACAAAGGAATTTACTCAGAACAAAAATCAATTTTAACGGTAATAAAAGAAAAGAAATAGTAAAAATTATATTCATGGATGGAATTTTGAAATACATTACTTTCAGTTTTGATAGGAAAAATTCAAAAAAAAATAAAGTACTTATTAATTCTCTTATATCAGTGTGTTATTTTAAATGAGGCAATGTAGTTTATTCACCTTAGTCTTAACCAAAACTTTATAAAAGTAAATACAATAAAAAATTAAATAAAAAATAAATTATTATATTCATCTTAATTCCTTAAAAATTATTTGATGAATTATTTATAAAATTAATGTTCTTGTTTTATTCAACTTTTGCATTGACTCTTTAGTTAAACCAACATGTTAAATGAACTGAGAAACAATTAGTATATTTCAATAACATGTGTTTGGTATTGTTATTGTTTATTCAATTATTGAAATTTGACGATTATTTAATGTCTTTCTCATTAATGAAACTCATTATTAAAAACAGTACAGTGTTATTTCAACAATAAAAATGGTTTTGAAGTGGTATTAAAGAGTAAGTGTAATTCATTAGTAAATAAAGAAGCTATGAAAGATGAAATTAAAAACAGGTAATGAGAATCATATAAGAAAAAATAAAGATAAAAAGAAAAACATCAACAGAAAATAAATGCTTGGTTATGAAATGAAGGTAAAATAATGCAATGTTGAAATAAACCTATTAATTTCTCAATTAAATTGATTTTATTTAACTGTTTTAATGTTCTATTTTTATATTAATGATATAATTTAATATGATAATTAATGTGTTTATAACACTTATGATGAATTACTTATACAAAGAAACGATTATTAATGAATATATATTCATTAAGAAAAATTATAAATTGATAAAGTATGTTTTTATTGGAGTAAAGTATATTTGTTTCTTGTTTTTAACAAAATTCATTTTCATTTGTTATTTATAATTGTTAAACCAATCTAGATATGCTTGAAAATACCTAAAAATATAAAAAGAAGAAAGACTGAAACAATGGTTGTGAAAGAGTGTGATATTAAGAACAAACAGTTAATTAATAAATTAAGAACAAAATATGAAATAGATAATAAAATATAACAAATCTTATTTTATAAAAGATAATTAAATAATTATTTAATAATGTTTATTTAAAAGAAATAAATCATATAAAAGAAAATTAAGAAGAAGCATAAATATATATTAGAATAAAGAAAAATAAAAGAAATTATAAAAAGAGATAAAGAAATAATATATGTTATTCTGTTTTGATATAGACTATGATTTCATATACACTAGTAAAAACGTTATGATAATATTATAAAGAATTATGAAATTATTAATTGAGAAATAAAATAATGTGATTATTGAAAAAAAACTAAATAACAAAACTATTATATGACTCTATGACAACTTAATTGTTATTATTCCTTAAAGTTTACAAGAAAAGTTCGAATAAAAAGAAAATAAAAATTCTAAGACTAATAATCTCTTCTGTATAATTATTGAAACAAACACTAAACTTCAATTATTGTATAACCTTTATTCATTTTAAAATGTAATTTCAACAATTGAAAGAACAAAATAGAAATAACTGATAATGTTGATAAATTGATGGTTTGACTATGTGAAAATTATGATTACAATTATCACTTACATATTCAACATAACTATATTAATTCAACACTCACAAATATCATTATGAATAATTTTATATCTTCATATGAGAAAACTCTTATTTTAACTTCAGAAACAAAGTATTTTACGGGGATACTCATTTTAATAAAAAGAAATATTATAAATTTTATCTGAATTAAAAAAATAATTACATTATTATTGGTATTGTATGTATTGATAAATTGTATCTGATATTATTTATGTTCACATGGAACAAAGCATACATTATTTGTATCACGTTAATTATGTTATTTTAAATTGATTTAATACCATTTATCATTTTTATTAAGTTGTTATTTTTATTTAATTTGATATTATAATATTATGTTTATTATTTATCATTATTTTATTCTCATTCTCATTCTTTGTATTTGTTATATTCATTATATTTGTTATTTCATATTTATATTTGTTATTTCATATTTTATTGTGAATTTAATTTATTTATTTATGAAATTCATTTTATAATGAATATTTTCATTTAATGTTCGTCTTTGATGTTATTTTTTCATTTTGATTTATAATATTTGAAAATGTTGTGTATTTATTTAATAAGAATTGAAATTTATTTGTATTTTTATATTTCATTTTTATTCTTGTTATTATATTATTTTCTATTATTTGTAGAATTTATGATTGTACATTTCTTAGAATATGATGATTGATTCTTCTTTCATTTCTATATATTTAAATGAAGAATACAATTAACAAATAAATAAGAATGTTGATTCATTTTATTTCATTTATATGAATATTTAAATCATTTATATTTTGATTTGTTGTTTTGATTCAATTAATACATTACTTTATTCTTTATTACTTTACTTATTAAATAATTTTATTATTCATTTTTAATGTTATAATATTTCTCTTCTTTTTAAATTATCATTCATCACTTTTTCATAAACAAAAAATAAATAAGAATGACAAATATCCATACATCAATCAATTAAAATTAAATAAAT
>NW_008580062.1:99-864 GCF_000257125.1 Entamoeba nuttalli P19 | reverse complement strand
TTATTTATTTATTTTCATGATATTAATATTACTGAGTTGACTATTTATTTCAATTAATTAGTGAATTGATATTTTTCATTCATATTTATCTTTTATTTATGAAAAGATGTTAAATGGTATTTCAAAAGAAGAGACTATAAAATTAAAATGATAATAATAAACAGTTTAATTTGTAAATTACTGAATAAGAAAGTATTGTATCATTCGAGTCATGACGATACATCAAAATGAAAATAATTGAAATATTCATATAAATGAAATAAAATGATTCATTATTCTTTTTCATATGGTATTTGTAATAATCATTCAATATATATATAAATGAATGTAAATGATAGAATAATTCAATATTCTAATAAATATAAATGATAAATTCAAGAAATAATAAAAGAAATAATCATATAATACCAAAAATAAAAATGAAATACACATGTTGATTCACTTTTGATTAAATAAATAAAGATAACATATACACTAATGGATTTTGTATTGAAAACATTTAAACCAAATGAATAGAAATACAATTTAACTGTTATTCAATAAACTGTATTTTCTTTTAATTATTGTTTATTATTTAAGTGTATAAACAACTACTATGACACTGTAAATTGATAATTTTATGAATAAAAATAAAGTCAATATGAAAATGAATTAAAACAAATCTATGACATTGTATTTTATTCAGTATTATATATTATAATCGGTTTATTATCTTCTATATTTTTCATGTATTTACATGTTCGTATTTTGTCATCAGCGTTTTCT
>NW_008580062.1:0-89 GCF_000257125.1 Entamoeba nuttalli P19 | reverse complement strand
GAAATAAAATGATTCATTATTCTTTTTCATGTGGTATTTTTAATAATCATTCAATATAGATAAATGAATGTAAATGATAGAATAATTCA
>NW_008580061.1:0-232 GCF_000257125.1 Entamoeba nuttalli P19 | reverse complement strand
CTATTTTCACTTATTCTTCTATCATTTATAATTACATTTGATAGTTGAACTTCTTTGGCTATTTGTTTTTTTTATATTTTTTTGTGGTGTCTCCCGTAATGCGTCATGATGTTCATTCAAAAACAACACAAAAAATATTAAAACAAATAACCAAAAAAGAAGAAATTCATGTCAACCAAGGAGTAAAAATTATTGAAGAATAAGTGAAAATAGATATTATCTGTATTGACAG
>NW_008580060.1:0-702 GCF_000257125.1 Entamoeba nuttalli P19 | reverse complement strand
TCTTATTTTGTTTTAATATATTAATTTCTATTATTTGTGTATTTATTTGATTATTCTTTATTTGTTATTTATTATTCTTTGTTATTTTATGTTGTTTCTATCACTTGAAATGTGTTATCATGTTAAAATATTATTTATTCTTTTAATTTATTTAATTCTTTATTATTCATTTTCATTTCTTAAAAAAAATAATGATACCATTATAACCAATATATTATTAAATCAAATAAATCATAATTAATAATTATTTTAAATATATCATTATTACTATGTAACTTATTTATTCGTTTATTTTTTGTATATTCATTGTTTTCCGTTATGAATCTCGTTATTTTATAATTTGGTGTTGATGTTAACATATTTGTTATTTTATTACAGTATAAATATTAAAAATATCTTTTATTGTTAGATATTAATTATCAACACAATTATAATTTATTCACATTATTTTATTTATGACATTTAATTTCATATTAATTGTATTTATTATAATATTGAATAGTAATTATTGATTTTATAATTTATTGATTTCATGACATATCAGATTTATCAATTATTCATTATTTGGGTTATTATTATATTTCATTCGATTGTATATTTAACATTAAATATAATATTAATAATGTAAGTAATATCAATAACATATGAATGATATGAATTATTTTATGAATGATTAATGAATAATTTTAAAGATTATTAAAG
>NW_008580059.1:184-18229 GCF_000257125.1 Entamoeba nuttalli P19 | reverse complement strand
CATAAACATTTTTATTGAAAAACAATAAAATAACAGGCATCATTTATTACATTAGCATAATATTTTTAATAATTTATTTAGTTATATCTAATGAAACGAGCAAAGAAGTTTAATGAAAGAAGTAATTACTGTCTTGGTTTTTATTCAATTAAAAAAAAAACAATTTTAAAAAAGAAAAACTCAATGAATAATGAAATAAAAGAAATGAATTTGAAGTAATAATAATTCATTCAAATAATTAAACTATTAAAATAATAAGTTTTGAATTATCTATGTAATTATAAGAGATTTGATTCTTCTAAAACTTTGTAGCTCATTGTTTATATAACAATTTATAAAAAAAATTTTTGGTATTTAATTATTTTAAAAAAAGTATTTCTTTCAAATTTATTTCAATGTTTTGTTCATTTGTTTTATTTCTGGTACTTTTCTCTTTCTTTACTTCTCATTAGTATCTTTTTTAGTATATTCAATGCTTTTAAATATACGTCTTTTTCATTTTAATTAGTTTTAACAAATACAAGCACTCTAACAATTGTTTCAAGACCAATTGTTGATTAGTTTTGTGTAATCTTCATTATATGTTAAGTGTTTTTATATTAAAAAAAAATATAAAAATAATGAGATTAGATTTTAGTCAAATCATTTGTCTTTTCAAGATATTATAAGATTAGAAGTAATCAAGATTATCCATGGAGGTTGTAAGAATGAAGTGATTATGATATTTTAGAGATTTGATAACTTTTATAAAAACAAATTGAATCTGTTTATAAGTAATTTTTGCATAAGAAAGAAAGTCATTATTAATAAAAATTATTTAAAAATAATATTTTAATAATTAGGTTTAAATAAAGAGTTATTTTGCTATATATGACTATTTTTTAATAATAGAAAAACTTAAAAAGAATAAAATGTCTAATTTAAGAGGAACAACTACATTTGAGTCAGTAGTAAAAGAACGCCAAGACCAACTATCAGACCTAAGGTCAAAGAAAAGAGAAGGGATGCTTTCTGTTAGAAGATGTATTGATACTGATAAAGTGACATTATTACCATCAATTAAGGAGATTGAAGCAGTTTGTGAAATGGCAAAACAAGGAGATTTAATGAGTATTCGTACATTAACTAGCTATCTTAATGGGGATCAAACAACTAATAGATTAATAGTTCAACATGAAGTGTGTAAATCATTATTTCAACTAATACCACAATTAGATGATGGAGT
Source organism: Entamoeba nuttalli P19 (assembly GCF_000257125.1). Classification (NCBI taxonomy): domain Eukaryota; phylum Evosea; order Mastigamoebida; family Endamoebidae; genus Entamoeba; species Entamoeba nuttalli. The sequence goes on along the minus strand of NW_008580059.1, from coordinate 17,004 downwards.
TGTTCAAGAAATTATTAAGTTATTAGTATCATTTACATCAGAGAAAAACAGTGAAGTATATTCACAAAACTTAATTACATCAGGGTTTTTAGATGTATTAGATAATTTATTTCAAAGAGGTCATGAAGTCAAGAGAACAACATTGTGGTTAATAGCGAATATTTGTGTTGATGGAGAAAGAATAATAAATTTATTATTTAATTTTGGATTAATACCAAAAGTTCAAATAATATTAGAAGAAGAGAGATATTCAATGGAAATTCTTCATGTAGTATCATGGATGTATTGTAATATTTGTAGAATGAAACTAGTTCTTGACCCACATAATATGAAAGCAATATTTGATTTTATTTATCAAACAACAGTAGGAGAATATAAAGTTAGGTTAGATGATTCGGTTATGTCAGACGTATTATGGTCATTATCATTTATAGCAGAATCACGAGCATATGATGGGTTTCTTGAAGATAAAAAATTATTAAAAGGGGCAATGAGTTTTTTATTTTCACAAAGTAAATTAGTTTATTTACCAGCGTTAAGGTTCTTTGGAAATTTATCAAGTAAAGACTCTAACTTTTGTCAAACATTAATACAATTAAATTTGTTTGAAGTATTTAAACAATTATTAGATACAAACCATCAAATTAGTATATTTCGTGAAATACTTTGGGCTGTAAGTAATTTTGCAGGAGATGAATTAGTAGATAATGCATCTTATATTGTTAAAAATACTAATTTTATTGGAATTTGTTGTGATGGATTATTAAATAATTCATTTTCTGAAGATATATTAAAAGAAATGAGTTATACTATTGCAAATATTGCTTATTTTAAATCAGATGAACATCTTATATTATTACTTACAAATTATCCAACAGTAGTTGCTGCATTAGTTTCTATTTTAATTAAATTTCCTAATACAAAACAAGTCATTAGTATTACATTACGTTCTATTTTAAATTTACTGGAGTTTGGAGTTAATAAAGGTGTTGATGTTCAAACTGTTTTTGATTCTTTAGGACTTGAAAATATATTAAATGAATTAAGTAATAATGCAGATTTAAATACACTTAGTAAAAAACGAATAGAATTATTACTACAAACGTATTATCCAAAAGATGAGTTGAATGAAAAAGGATTAACAGAAATTTAAAAATAAATTTAAAAATTAAAAAAAAAAAATAAAACAAAGTAACAAAAATAATTGATAATAAATTATAAAGTATCTAAATGTTTTAATTTCTCTGATAAACGAAGACCAAATGATGGGACTTCAGATAATTTATTAGTTACTGTAAATAGTGGAACAGTAACCGGTTGAATGTGAGGCGTTTCTAATGAATTTAATTCTATTAAAGTGAGTTCATTTATATTATTTATTTCTGATAATAATTTTCTTTTAATTTCATTTAATTTTTCTTTAATAATTAAACATTCATTTTGAACTTCTTTTGTTAGGAAAGTTTTTTGTTTCATTCTACTTATAATTTCATTAATTTGACTAATTAAAGCACCAACAATTCCATTTTCACCAATTCCTAATTCAATTGTTTGAATAATTTCTTTAATATATTGTTTACTTAAATTAATAAATAAATCATTTTCATCATTAATTTTAATTATTTGAATATTTGATTGGTCTTTAAATGAATTAATTAAAATTTTTATTTGTTGAATTAATACTTGTAATTGATGAATTGTATTTTGTTGAATAACTTCTCTATTTTGTTGTTTTTGAATAATAATTTGATTAAATTCTTTTAGATTAATAATTTGTTGATTTAATATTTCTTTATATTTAATATTTCTTTTATCTTTTTCAATTAAATGTTCATCAATAATTTGATTATCTGAAATGACCCATTTTTCTAATGTATTATTAATTTCATTTCCCATATTTTCAATTGATTGAATTAATATTTTTTTATTTTCATTTATTTGCTTTTGAATATTTTCATTTAAACTTTTTATCATTTCATTTCTTTTTTCATTTCTTTTTACTTCATTTTGTATGATAATTTCTTCAAATTCTTGACTTTCTTTTTTTTTCTTTTTTAATTCTTCTATAACTCCTTTTAAACTTTCATTTACAATTTCCATTTCTTCTTCTTTTTCTTTAATTTCTTTTTGTTCAATGTCTTCAATTGTTTTTAATTTTTCTTGAAATTCTTCATTAATATTTTCTTTTTCTTTAAGTATTTTTATAACACTTTCTTTATTTTCTTTTTCTTGTTTAAGTCCTTCTTTACAAAATATTTCCATTCTGCCCAATGTATCTTTATAAATCCACTGTTGATTAAACTCTTCAAAATTAATTCCTTCTATAATACTTTTTTTATCACTTTCTTCTATTTTATTTTCAATTACATTCCAATTCATTTTAATTTCTTTTTTTTCTTCTTCTATTTGTTCAGTTACTTTTTTTTCTATTTCATTTTCATTTTCTTGAATTTGTTTAATAATATCATCGTTTTGTTTAATCTTTTCATTATTTCTTTCATAAATATCTTCTAATTTTCGTGATTGTTTTGTTAAAATCTCTATTGACTTCACTACTTTTCCAAGCATAGTTTTTAATTCAATTTCGTTTTGTCGTTTCAAATGAATATAATTCATTGCACTTTTTAATTGGTCTTGCGCTGCACTAACTTCTCCTTTTGCTTGTGCAAATAATGCTTGCATTTCTAAATTTTGTTGATTAACTTTAGCAACTTCCATTTGTAATACTTCAATTTCTTCTTCTGTGAGTGGTTTTTCATTACGTTTTCCTTCAGTAATAAGTTTTTTTAAGTTAATAATTTTATCTAATTTTTTTTGAAGGAAAATATCTTTTCTAACACTTGCATTTTGTTTTGGTGTATTTTTTATTGTTTTAACTCTCTTTGCATATTCTAATGTACTTAGTGTTTCTTCTAAATCTTCTTGTGCAGGTGATATTGTAGCTACCATTGCAGTAATACTAGCACCCCCTAATGCGTCTTGTAAAATACGCGTTAAAGGTGATGATCTAAATGGAATATAACTATCTCCTTTACTTACCCCAATAATAACTCTATTTAATGCTAAAAGACTTTGATTAATTGCCATCCCTTCTAATTGTTTTACTTTATCTCCAATAATTCCTGCTCTTTTACTATTTTCACTTCCTGCAAGATCTACACAATGAATTCTTCCTGGAACAACAAAATCACCTTCAAAATCACTGTCTCTAATAATTTGTACTGTCACTGTAAAAATACAATGTGATCTTGATGAATTAGCATTAATATCTGTTGCTGCTGTTCTTCTTTGTCCTGAAGACTTTGCTAATATTTGATGAACATTTTCTTTTGTTACTGTTAATTCAGTTGCACTTTCTGGTGAAGCACCATTTCCTTCTTTTCTTTCTTTAATAGCTAATTCTTTTCTTTCATCACTTAAAAGGTCATATACTTTTTCGTTATATATTTCTACATGAGTTACTCTCATTCTATATCTTAATCCTCTCTTTTCTAATGTCATAAATAATTCATTTATCACTCGTGGAATAACTCCTTCATTTTCTTCTTCTCCTTCCATCGTATATGTCTTTCCAGTTCCTGTTTGTCCATATGCAAAAAATGTACAATTATACCCATCAATAACTTTCCCAATAAACCCCTCTAATGCAGAATCACAAAATTGATTTTGATTAACTTGTGATGAAAATACTTGATCAAATTCATATTTTTTTCCTGCGACAATTAAATTTTGATTATCCATTTGAATATTAGCAATATGTTCATTTTCTTTTCCAGGACGACAACGGACATAAACTTTAATATTCATAAGTTATATTTTTCTGAGATTTTTTTTTATTTTTCGGTTTGTAATAATCAAAAAATAAAATGTTATCTAAAACGAGATAATACAAGAAATAAAAATACAAATAAAAAGGTTCAAAAAATGAATAAAATAAAAGATCAAAAGAATGAAAGAATTATTAACGGAAATTTTTAAAGATCAAGAGAACTTAAAAAAACAAAGATGTCAATTACCTCCATTGTCCCCAACTTTGGAACTGTTAGAACAGAGCCTGTAGGTACTTTAGGTAAGAAAGATTACCGAATCTATTTTGAACAAGAAGGAAAGAAAATTTCTCCATGGCATAAAATTCCAGCATTTGTAAGTAAAGAAGTTGTTAATATGGTCTGTGAAATTCCAAGAGGAACAAACGCTAAAATGGAAATATCAACAACAAATAAATTTAATCCAATCAAACAAGACTTAAACAAAGATGGTTCATTAAGATATATGAAACATGGAAATGTTTTAAATCATTATGGTGCAGTTCCTCAAACTTGGGAAGATTTATTTGAAAGAGACTCTATTGTTGGTATTCCTGGAGATAATGATCCAATTGATATCATTGATATCTCTCAAAAGAAAGTTGCACGTGGTGAAATTGTTCAAATTAAACCAATTTGCGCATTAGCATTATTAGATGGAGGTGAAACTGATTGGAAAGTTATTGGAATTAATGTAAATGATCCTCTTGCTCAAACCATTACATCTGCTAATGATATTGAAAAAACTGTTGATGAAATTAGAGAATGGTACCGCGTCTATAAAGTTGCTGAAGGAAAGAAGTTAAATAAATACGCTTATGGTGGAAAGGCTTTTAACCAAAAATCAACTTTGGATATTATAAATGAGACTCATTTACAATACAGAAAACTTAAAACAACTCAAAAGAAGTTATCAAAATTGGCGTTAGACTAAACTTAAACTCCCTTTTTTTGATTTTTATGTTTTATTTTTGTTTTTTCATTTTTTTTTTGTTTTTTTTTAAATAAACAATTTAACTTAAAAAAAAACAAAATGAAAAAATAAAAATAATCGAAAAAAACTAGAATAATAGTAAAGAAACTAAAAATAAAAAAACTAATGAAATTGAATAGTTGAAAAAAAAAGAACTGAAAAGATAAAAAATAAGATCCATGCAAGACATTACATTGGAATCATTTCTTGATAATTTAAGAAGTGAAGATATTGAGATAAGGATGGAAACTTTGACATATTTACCTATCCTATTACCAGAACTTGAAATTCAAACTGTTAAAGAAATTATTGTAAATTTAGTTCATTCTCTATTTGAAGAAGAAGAGTTAGATCTTTTTGCAACTGACCAATTGCCGTTATTTACACAAATATTAGGAAAAGAAGAAATATATAATTTATATCCATTATTTGACATTTTGCTTGGTGCACCTGAGATTAATATAAGAGAAAAGGCAATGACGTGTTTTGCTGAAATAATAACTATCTATCCCGAAAATGATTATCTCCCATATATTAAAGAATTATGTAAAGTATCAATCTATGGAAAAATTTCAGCTGCAAAATTAATTTGTTTATTACCAGAAAATGATGGTGTATTTACAGTTATAAGAGAATTATCACAAGAAGCTTTTCCACCTATAAGAAAAGCTGTTGCTTGTGGAATAGAAAAAGTTGAAAATATGCCATCAGATATTATAGACGTTTTATTTAAAGACCCAATTGATTCAGTAAGAATTGGATTTAGTAAATGTCTTCCTTATCTTTGTCGTAAAGAAGAATATATTAATTACTTTAAAGAACTTGCTCGTGATCCATGTTGGCATGTTAGATATGTTTGTGCAGTTAATATTGGTAAATGTTGTGATGCAATTCCTGGAGATGTACTTACCAAAGACGTTCAAGATATTACTTTTGATTTATTAAATGATGAGGATGATCATGTTCGTTCTATGGCAGCAAGTCATATTGCTGACATTACAAAGAAAATTCCACCAGAAACTATTATTAGTGAAATTCTTCCATTGGCAGAGAAATTATCAGTTGATCCAGTTATTGATGTTCGTTCATCACTTGCTGCCTCTATTACACAAATAGCTCCACAAATTGGACGTGCAAATTGTCAAAATTATTTATTTAAAATTATTGAAACTTGTCTTCAAGATAATAGTACTGAAGTACAACTAAAGATAATTACTACATTAGATTATTTAAATCATGTTATGGTACTATCTCAATTATCTCAAAAAGTACTTGCTACAGTAATGAAATTAGTAAATGATCCATCATGGAGATGTAGATTACAAACAATAGAATTAATTCCTGAATTAATTCAACAATTAACCGAATGTCACTTTGAATTAATACGAGTAAGTGTAGCTGTATTAACAGATAAAGTTTATGCAATTCGAGTAAAGGCTATTGAAAATATTAAAAAGCTTATTGCATCATGTGGTATTGACTGGGTTAAATCACGTATTCTTCCATCAGTAATTTCTTTAGCTAGTTCAGGATTATATCATCATAGAATTATTTGTATGAATTGTATAACACAAATTATTCCATCTCTTTCTGCTGAAACTATTACTACAATTATTATTCCTATTGTTCTTAAATTACTTACAGATAAAGTTCCTAATGTCCGTTTTAATGCAATTAAAACTTTCATTGTTATTCTTCCATTAGTATCAGGTAATATTATTCAAACTAGAATTAAACCAGCATTACTTGCAACTAAAAATGATAAAGATGCTGATGTTCTTGGAGAATTAACAAAGGCAATAGAAAGTGTTAATCAGTTTTTATGTTGAATTTACAATAAAATCAAATTTTTTTATTCTTTTATTTTTCTTTTTTATTTAATTATCAAATACAAAAAAAAAGACATATTCAATTTAATAAGTCGTTTATTTTTTCCTTTTTAGATTGGGTAAGTTCATTAATTTTTTCATAATTTACTCCAACATCAAGTTCTGGATGACTTAAATTTTCGAACTTAGCAACTTCATTTACAATAACACTAAAAATAGGTCTTTCTGATGGTTTTTGATTCCAACAAGAAGTTATTAAATGTTTCCATTCTGTTGGCATTGGACCATCTAAAGGAAGTCTTTTACCTTCACAAACAAAGTTTTTAATATCAAATAATGATTTGAATTCTTTATATGGTTCTTCAGCATAAAACAATTCCCATGCAGTTATTGCATAAGCAAATACATCATTTGGACAATCATAAATATCTTGATATGCTTCAGGAGCAACATACATAGGAGTGCCAAGCCCTTTATCTTTATTTAAACGTTGAATAAATCTAGAAGTACCAAAATCAGTAATTTTAACACAACAAGCAGAATCAGCATATAATGAATTAACTAACAAATTATCTGGTTTAAGATCAAGATGAAGAATAGAATTATTATGTAAGAAATTCATTCCTTTAGCAGTATCAAGAAGTATTTTATTTTTTAAAGCAAAAGGTAAAATAATACCTTCTTTATTTCCTTTATGAATATAATTATTTAATGATCCTAACTCAAAGAATACAGTAACCATACATATTTGTGGAATATATGTAACTGATCCAACATAATTCACAACAAATGGATTACGTAATTTACTTAATAAATCACATTCTCTTACTACATCTTGTTTTAATTCTTCCATTTCTTCATTTGAAAGATTTTCCCATTTAAATTGTTTTACTGCAACATAAATTGTTCTATATTTTCCAACATAAACTGTTCCCATAGCACCTTCTCCAATAGGTTCATCCAATAATTGAATTTCATCCATATCAAGATTAATTGAATTAACTGCATCTGTTTCTATAGTAAAAGAACCATGAAATTTATATTTAACAAATTTCATATTTTGATCCATTTCTTTTTTACAAGTTTCATCCCATTCTGCAAATGTTCTGTCTTTTAATAAAGTACTAATATTATTAAGAACATCTCTTTTATTACTAAAATAACAACTTACATGAATTTTTAATCCAAATATCTTTGTAGTACAATGAAGTGTCATAAAACATGTACATACTTTAATAGTATGTGAACGTAATATATGTACTTGTGGCATAAAATGAAATACATATTTAGGATTATTTGGTGTATGAAAGATTAATAACATATATTTTGATGAATTATTTGATACAACAAATCGTTCAAATCTTGTTTCTTCTATTTCTGCAAGATTATCTTCTGTTCCAAAATTTAATTTACTATGATCAATTATTATTCGATATTTATCTTTTACTGGATGTGGATCAACAAGTGCACTTGTTGATTCAATTACATTTAATGCAGTTGATCTTGTAATGTCATAATAATAAATTGGTTGTTGTTGACGATAAATACTAAGGTCAATATTCTTTGTTCTAATAACAAATGAAGTTAATGTAACAGATAAAATTATAATTGTAATAACTAATAATACTCCTCCAATACAAATAACAATAATTGCCCATGTAGATAATGCAGCTTTATTTTTACATCCAAGTGATCCATCTGAAACCATATTATTAAATGCACATTGACATGTATCAAGACAATTATATCCTCCATCACATATTTCTCCTTCATCTAATTTTCCATTTCCACATGTTGATAAAATACATCCTAAACTTGGATTCTCTTGATTTCTTGGTTTATACCCTTCAATACAAATACAATTATCTTGACAATTATTTGTACCTTTAAGACAATCTAAACTACTATCACTTTCTACATTATTTAAACAAGTTAATTTAATGCATTGATGATTAATAACTTGATACTCATCATCACATTCACAATCAATTGAACAATGACTTACACCATATTCACACAACAACGAAGGGTCTCCATAAGCTTTATTATATTCTTTAGTTACATTATCATAACAAATATCCATACATGCTCTTCCATATTTATTTCTTGAACAAATACATCCTCCACTTCTATAACTACATACTCCTGCATTTATATTAGAGTTACAGTCTTTAGGACAAACAATAGCAATTTTAAGATAATCATCTTCTTCTGGTTCAGTAGTTAAATAAGCAAAATATAATTTCTGATAATTCATTCCTTTATAAACACCATCTGCTGGTTTAGAAGAATTGTATTTAATTAATAAAGATAATCCTTGATTAATTCCTTGATTTTCTAATTTACCTTCTATTGCTGATGTATGTAAAGCAATACATCTTTCTTTAACCTCATTTGTTGTAGGGTCTTTAATTAAATCATATTCTTGAATATATCTCATTCCTGTTCTTACAGAACGTACAAGAAGACTTACACCTTCAATCAATTCAGCAGAAAATCTAACTGACTTCATATAATGATTTGGTGCACAAACTGGATATCCATAAAAACCTGTAACCTTCATAGGAACATTTAAATATAAATCTCCATGTGTTTGATTTAACATTTCTACAGCACGGGCAGTAAAAGGGATATAAGGTTCAAATAAAGGTTGTTTTAAACTAAATAAAATTCCTCCAGCGTAAGAAGAATTATACTGTCGGTCTGAGTGAATAAATACTTTATAATGTTTGTTCATTTTACCTATCCAATTACAATTCATTTGACCAGACATTGATTCTCCAGAACTTAAACATTCATTAACAGCTTTAAGAGGATTATTATCATCTAATTCTACTACATTACATTGAAATTTATTTACATTATTCCATTGAATAGTTGCTTGGTATGAATATTCTTTTCCTGTTGTATCTGATGAATTTTGAACAGGTACATCAAAATAAATACCATAAACATATTGAGTACGACTAACGGTTTTTATAGCACATGGTTGTGGATATAAAAATTGCATTCCACCATTAAAATATGTTACTTTTAATGTATTTAATTTAGCTATATTTTCTAATGAAGTTGGAATATAATAAGGAGATAATACTGTGACACTATCGTATGCAATACATTTCTCAGATGCGTCCATTCCATAAAACATATTTGATTTAGAAATAGCAATATATGGATCAGACTCACGACATGTTTTACAAGTTAAGTCATTATTATCATATGCATCTCCACATTTTAAACAGACAGTTTCATTTAAGTAATCTACACAACCAGTTCCAATAACGTCATATCCAAAACAATTCAAAATATTATAAAATAAAAAAAGAATGGTAATACACTTCATCTTTTCTTTTTTTTTAATTCAATAATAAGATCATTCTTCTTTTTTTATTTTTTCATTTGTTATTATTTGTTACATTGTTGATTTGAATCATCTGTTAGTTGTTATTTTTTTTTCTTCTAAATATCTTTTTTATTATCAATTTTGATTTTCTCATTTAAGTTTTATGTGTTTTATCTTTTTTTGTTGTTTATAATTTCTTCTATTCCAAGTATTTTGTAATTTATGACGAAAAAATATACTTTTTTAATGATGAAAAATTAAAATAAGTTATTTTTTTTTTATTCATTTTTCTTACTTTATTTTATTTGTTGCTATAACAAAAATTCATTCACTCCCTCAAATAAATAATTATAACACCTGTATGTGAAATAACTTTTGTTAAAACTTGTTAGTTATGTATTAATAGTTCAGTTTGTTTATTTATTATTATTATTATTTAACTATTTATTCTTTTGATAAATTATTTATTTTGACTTTAATAATAACCAAAAATAAACTTTATTCTTCATTTTTTTTAGATAGCTAGTAAAGAGAAAAAACAATAATTATTGAAAAAGTTTGTTATTTGAAAAATATAATTTTAAACTCTTTTATAAACTCTTAACTTTGCGTTTGAGTATAATACCTAAATTTTCTTTAGTTTTTGTAAAAAAATAACTTTCGTTATATATAACAAAATGAATTTATGTTACTTAAAAAATAAAAAAGAATATTAAAGATATAATAATAAAAAAATAGGTTTTCTAAAAAAAAAAAGAAAAAGGTTTTTGAAGAAAGAACTAAGAAATTGGAGAAGGGGAATGGCTGAGCAAACTGAAAGAGCTTATCAAAAACAAGTATTCCACCATCATTCTAGAAATGAAAAGGGAGAAATTGACTTTGGAAGTGTAAAGAGATATCACAAACAAATTGGTATGGGATTTGTTACACCAGCTGAAGCCATTAAAGGTACTTACATTGATAAGAAATGTCCATTCACATCAGATGTTTCTATTAGAGGAAGAACATTATCAGGAATTGTCAAATCATGCCATATGAAAAGAACTATTATTGTTAGAAGAGATTATTTCCATTATGTTTCAAAATACCAAAGATATGAAAAGAGACATAAGAATATTGCTGTTCACTGTTCTCCAGCTTTTAGACAATTAAAAGAAGGTGACCATGTTGTTATTGGACAATGCAGACCACTCTCTAAAACTGTTAGATTTAATGTTCTTAAGTTCACATCAAGAGGAACTGGTGATAAGAAACAATTTGCTATCTTCTAAAAGAGAAAAATCTATTTGACTTTATTTCTTTACTTTTTTACAATTTAAAATTTTTTAATACCAATTGAATTAAAATTGAATTAATGTTCTTCATTTTGTTGTTTTACAAAGGAATAAAACAAACTATTTGTATTGTTTAAAAGATTTTGTGGAGTATCAAACTCTTGAACAATACCATTATCCATAACAATAATTCTATCGTAATCTATAATTGTATAAATTCTATGAGCAATAGTAATAACTGTTTTATCTTTCATAAACGTTCTGATACTTTTTTGGATACATTGATCTGTTTCATAATCAACACCAGAAGTTGCTTCATCAATACATATGATTTTTGAATCTCTAAGACATTCCCGTGCAATACACAGCAATTGCTTGGTACCAGAACTAAGATTCTTTCCATTTTCTTCAACTAAGTCATCAAGACCTTTAAATTCTTTATCAAAACTCATATCTTGTAAGATTTGATAAATATCTTTATCTGACTTTCTTTTAAATGGGTCAATATTTTCTCTAATAGTTCCTTGAAATACTAATGGATCTTGTGGTATTATTCCTATTTGTTCTCTTAATACATGATGTGGAATTTGATTTAGTGGTACTTCATCAATCATCACTGTTCCACTAACGTTTGAAACAGTTTTAAACAATACTTGTAAAAGAGATGATTTACCACTTCCAGTTCTTCCACAAACACCAATTTTTTCTCCATGATGAATATTAAATGAAATATCTTTTAAAACATCAGGTAATTCTTTTCTGTATTTCATTGTAATATGTTTAAATTCAATATTTCCAATAGGCCATTTTTTATTAAGAAGTAATTCTTCAACATTAATGTGAGGGGTATTTAATTCTGTTGATTTATTGTTGGTTATTGGTAATGGATCAAAATCAATTAAAGAGTCTCTTTGTTGTTGGTCAATGTCTTCTTCAGTTTGTAATTCACAATATTCTAAAACTCGTTCAACAGAGACAAAACTACTTTGTACATCAGAAAATGTTTTTATTAAAAACACTAATGACCGAGTTACATTCATTGCATAGGAGATTGCTAAACCAGCTACTGATGCACCACCAAGTGAAGCTGCAATAACACTCCCAAACATTACAAACGCACCAATACAATCAACACGTAAACATAACCATCTATCAACAAGAGAATTAGAATAAGTAGTTCTTTGATGAATATCAAATAATTTAGATTGTTGGTCAAATAATAATTGACTTAAATTTTGTGCACGAATAGTAAATAAACCAGGAACAATTTCTGATATAATAGATAATATTGGTGATTTAGTTGTTGATTGTAGTCTTTGTAAATTTTGACTTGAGTCGATATAAAATATGATAATAGAAATATAAACATAACTTAAAATAATTAAAAGAGGCATAAAGAGAATTGAAGAAAGTAAGTTTAATAATAACACAAAGATAATAGTGAGAACTTGAAGAATACAAATTGAAAGTACTCTTTTTAATTGAGTATCCATTGTTTCAATATCTTTAGTAAATCTATTTAAAATTCTTCCTATTGGAGTTGTGTCAAAGAAAATAAAAGGAGAGTGAATAACATGATAAAACATTGAATTGTGTAAAGTTGTTGTTGCTTTTGTACCAAGTCGTGTTTCAATAATACTTTTTAATAAAGTAAATATCACTGAAATAAGTTGTAAAATAAAATAATATAATAATGGAATTGGATTATATGTTAACATATAATCAGATAATGTTGATGAACCTTTAACAGCAAATGAAATACATAAATAAATAATAATTGATGGTAAACCACCAACACTTTGAATATATTTTTTAAAAACTGATTCTTTAATTATTCCACTTTCAATAGTTTCTTTTGTCATTAATTCATTTGAAGTTTCATTTAAATGAGAAGGAGATTCTAAAGGATTTAATGTTTTTATTTCTTTTTTAATAGGAATAGGAGATAAAGTAGTAGGTGTTTTTGTTAATTCTTTCATATCCTTTAATGTATTCATAAATTCAGTTTGAATAAAATCATCATAATTTCCATTGAAAACAATTTGATGATTTTCTAATACAATAATTTGATCTGCATATGGAAGATATTGTAATTGATGTGTACATAATACTCTTGTTTTTTCTTTTAATTCATTTTGAATTACATCTTTAAAAAGTTTAACTGATACATTTGGATCAACTGCAGATAATACATCATCAATTAAATAAATATCATATAATTTATATATCACTCTAGCTAATGCAATTCTTTGTTTTTGACCACCTGATAATGTAATTCCACGTTCACCAATTTGTGTTTTAATACCATCATGAAAAATTTTAATATCAGGTTCTAATTGACAAAGACTAATTGTTGTATTAAATCGTTCTTCATTATATTCATTTCCCATACAAATATTTCCTTGAACTGTATCATTTCTTAACCATGGAGTTAATGAAATAAATCCAATACTTCCATTTATTCCATTAAATGAATTTTCATTATGTTTACATTCTCCTAAAATTGCATTAAGTAATGTAGTTTTACCACATCCAACTTGTCCAATAACCATTACTAATTTTCCTTTTTGTATTTCTAAATTAATATCATTTAATATCATTTTGTCTTTATATCCAAAACTTCCTTTTAATTTAATTGAAATATTATCTTCTTCTTTTATTCTTTTAATTCCTTCATATTCCTTTTTATTTAAAAACTTTTCAATTCGTTCTATAGCAACTTTAGCTTCAGTTAATCCAAGTACTAATAATGGAAGAAAACTTAACGGGTGTTGTAACATTTGAAATACTGATAATGTTGTAAATGCTATTGAACTTGATAATTCCATACTTCTTAATGCAACACTAAAAGTAATCATTGAAATAATTGCTGGAAGAAGTCTAGTAATTCCAAACATACATCCATCAACAACTGATAATTTTCTTATTAATTTTTGTTCTATTTCTCTAGCACATTCAACTCGTTGTTGGGCAATATCTACTAATCCTTCTAATTTAACTCCACGAATATTAGAAAGTAATTCATTTGTTATTTTCCCTCTATTATCACGAAGTTGCATTAACTCAGACCTCATTTTTCTTTGATAACTTGCAATAACTAATGTTATTGGAACACAAATAAAAAGTCCTATAATTCCATATAATGCTGCGGTACCGACAAGGTTATACAACATAAATGAACATATTATTAATGAAACAGGAATATCAATTAGATCAAAAATATGTACCAAAAAACGTACAACTCGATCAATATCAATGTTAAGAATATTCACTATTTTAGAGTTATTTGCATGTTGTACAATAAGCAATTTATTAAATACAATATCAGTTAATTCTTTTTTTATTTGAACGTGAATTAATGAAGATAAATATATATTTCTTTGTCTTACAAATGCAGAAATTAATGGAATAAATAACATACAAAGAGATAACCATAAAATAGATTTATTTTGTTCTAAATTCATAAGAATATGTTTTTGTATTACAGGAAGAATTGTTTCTGTTCCTATCATTATAATGAAATAAGGAACTGTCATTAGTAACCTAGGAAAATAACATACAAATATCGCTTTCATTAATGAACTTTTTTTTAATTGTTGTTCTAAAACAGGTACTTCACGTGGTAATTCAGGAAGGTCAGATGAATTTAATAAACGACTTTGTGCTAATGATAATAATGGAGTTATAAATGAGTATGTCCATTTATTTATTAAATTTAAAGAGTATTTTGGTGTAAGTAAATTTTTGTCAGAAACTCCTTGTTTAGGAGAAAAGAAGAGAATATACAACAACTGAATTGACGAAAGTAATGCACATAATAGTCTGAGTAAAGAAGAAGAAGTGTGCTGATGAAAACAACAAATAATACAAAACAATGAAGAAGGGAGATAAAAAATAATGACTTTATCTGATAAATGGTATAATAAAAATAAAGAAAATGAAATAACAACAAGAAACAAGTGATGCGGGTATTGAAGAGACTCAATAATTAATAAAATTATTAAACTAAAAGAAATCACATTGAACAACGTTTTACTTTTTATTTCTTTCAATGAAGGTGTTTTCCAATAATATAAACATAACAATATGGAAAAAAAACTAAGTAATGGGAATAGAATATAATTTTCAAAACATGGATTAATTTCTTTTGATGTAATAAATCCAAATTCACCAAAACATTGAAAAGAATTTGACATAACTTCTATAAATAATGAGTTATTATTTTTCTTGGTTTTTTTTTAAATTTTATTATCAGTATTTTACTA
The DNA here is from genome assembly GCF_000257125.1 of Entamoeba nuttalli P19. NCBI lineage: Eukaryota > Evosea > Mastigamoebida > Endamoebidae > Entamoeba > Entamoeba nuttalli. Next base: position 1,514 of record NW_008580059.1, on the reverse strand, counting down.
TTATTTTATTATTTTCTTTAATGAAAAATAGAAAATGATATAGAATTATTCTCCACAGACTCAGGAAGAATAGAAACTTATTTTATTAAAATTTAGTAAAATGACTGATAATGATACACTGAAAATACATTGATTCATTTATTATGTGAGTTATCTTTCTAATTTGTTAAATAGAAATTCATTAATTGAGAGTAATTCAAATAGATAATTTCTTTTCATCTTTATCGTTCTACTTGTATGTAAGTTGTTTGTTCTATTTTATGGTGAATATGTTTATTGTTATTTCATTCAACAACCTGAATTTCATTCTTCATTAAGTATTTGTATTTATTTCGAATAAACCTAATAATGTAAAATAAGAAGAAAAGATTATATGGTACAAAGAATGAAAAAGGAATTGATGAAATAAATTCAAAAAAAATAGTTTAGTTCATTCTAAGTCAATTTATTCTTGTTCTTTTTCTCCTCATATTTCTGAACACATAACAAAATCAACTTTCTTTAAATACAAATAGTTCAATCAGAGTAATTAATTGGTTTTATTTTCATAAATTTTCATTTAGAAGCATTTCTGTTTTATAAATGTTCATTACTTCATAATAAAAACATTACTTTTTAATATACATAATAAATTGTATAAAAAAGAAGATAAAGAATGATATAAAGTAATTATAATTCAAATATATAAAAAATGAAGAAGAAAGTCAGTTCAAAATATTTAAATACACTTAAAGAATAATAATTCTAATAAAACACAATAAAATAAATGATAAATATTTATATTTAAATCAAAAATATTCAAATCAAAACATGAGAAATAATGAGAATAAAAGAAGAAGAGAAGAAATAATATAAAAGAAATATATACAAGAAATAATAAAGAAAAAAGAAGAGAGACAATAATAAAACATAAAAATCAAATACAAGATGAAAAGAATAATAAAATCATAGAAAATGAAATATCAAATACAAGAGATAAACAGAAAATGAATAAAATCATAAAGAGAATAGATTAAAAAAATAAAAACATAACATATGATTTAAGATAGAGATAAAAGAAATAGATAAGAAAATGAATAAAAACAAAGATAATAACAAATATGTAAAATAATAGAATGAATATAAAATAATAAGAAACAAATGAATAAAATAATGTAATAAATAAAACAAAATATAGAATTTTTAATGTTGAATAAAATAATGATAATAATATAATGAATGAACATAAAAGTAATATTTAAAAATAATATCAAATGTCAAATATGGAATGAAAATAGAAATATGATGTTTATAATATTTTTTCATCAAAATTAAAACAAAGAAAATAAAG
>NW_008580059.1:0-110 GCF_000257125.1 Entamoeba nuttalli P19 | reverse complement strand
TAAAATCATAAAGAGAATAGATTAAAAAAAAATAAAAACATAACATATGATTTAATATATAGATAAAAGAAATAGATAATAAAATGAATAAAAACAAAGATAATAACAAA
>NW_008580058.1:0-826 GCF_000257125.1 Entamoeba nuttalli P19 | reverse complement strand
GATGAAGAAGAGAATAGAAAAATAAAAGAATATATAAAGAAGAACAAAAAGAAATAAATAATAAATAAAATAAATAATAATTTAATATTAACATAAATTAAATAAGAATGAGATAATAATAGAAATGAAAGAATATAAAATGATAAAATAAATAAGATAATAATTACAAATATACATAAAATAAACACAAAAATATGTAATTATTGTTTTACTCATCGTTTCTTCATCGTTCTCTTTTCATTCTATTTCATCTCTTTCATTTACAACATTGTATTTACAGAATGTTTATTCTCTTCATATTTTATTTTCTTATAATCATTTATTATTATTCTATTTAAATTTCATCATTAATACAAATTAAATATTAAATAATCAAATAAAATGAAATTAGATTGAATGATACATTCAATCAATTCATCATTTATTGTTAATATATTCATAGAATTTAAATATACACTTCATTTATTTTTAAATCATAATTTATTTATTAATTATATCATTTCTTAATTCTTAGTTCATTGCTTTGTTCTTTATTTCATGTTATTCTCATTAATATATTCTTTTTTATTGTTATTTGAAATATTCATTATTTTCTTTTTATTCCCTTTCTTCTTCTTTCTTTTTAATTTCTTCATTATTCTTGTTGTTTTATTTATTCATTTCTTTGATTATTTTTATTCTTTCATTGTAAATTATTTCTATTTCTTCTTTTTATTTGAATATTCATCTTTCATCATTCTTATTCGTTATTTTGGTTTTTGATTTGAGACATTTTCCTGCACAACTCATTATTTTATTTTTATTCTATTCATATTGATATTCATCA
>NW_008580057.1:1778-2933 GCF_000257125.1 Entamoeba nuttalli P19 | reverse complement strand
TTTTTATCTCTTATTTTATATTTAACATTAATTTGATTAAATAATAAATGATTATTTCTTTTCTGTTTTGTTATTTTAAATTAACATATTTTGAAACACTTATCACTGAATTTAATTATAAGAAGATTCAAACAGAATAAAACAAAGAGAGATTGAATAATATCATTATCAATGAAATACTAATACATTTGTTAAATAGATTAAAATAGTATTTCATATTACAGTGTTGAATATCATTATTCAATATTGATAATAACATCATTTCACTCATTGTTAGTTGTTTGAAATACACTTATTCTTTAATTTGTTTTTTTTTTGTTTTTCTATTCTTTTGTATTTCAATTAAACCATATTGAATATTTTCATTTGCTATTATTCATTATGGTTTGAAATTATATCATTAACAAATCATATTTCTTATTCTTTTATATTCATTTGTTTATTGTTTACAAAATTACTATGTTTTATCTTTTTCTTTATATACAACAATATCTCATTCCATATCATTTTTAAACAAATAATTATCTGATTAATTATTTTAATACACACAGTTATTCTTTAATGTCTTTTTCTTCATTCCTTTCTTTCTTATTTTTGATTCTATTGAAAATACAAATCCAATTAATTCAATTATATAATACTCAGTTGATTCAATTTTAGAACTAACATATCCTCCAAATTTATTTCCTTTTTCATTTCAATAATAATTATTATATGTTCTTTATTCAATACATAATAATTATTATATGTTCTTTATTCTTTGATCAAATACTGGTGTATAAACGCTCCAATCATCTTTATCTGAATCAAGTATTATATTTCCTACTTTTCTATTTGTCCATTCTTCTTTTTGATGAATTTATTCTCATTCTTCTCATTCTCTCTTCCTCTTGTTTCTGCATCTTTTTAATACTTCCTAAATAATATTGATAATTCTTATTAACATCATCAATTGATTGTTGGCTTTGTGGAAGTGTTTCTAATACTTCTTTAATTAATTGATTATTAACTATTCTATTTTTATTTTTGATTGATGTCTATTCAAAATATGAACGTTTAAATAGTTAATACATGTTATTAACCCATCAAGTCAAGTATTATTTTATCATTTTATCAAATGTTATTCATTTTTATTGTTTTTATAATAACAATAAG
>NW_008580057.1:0-1768 GCF_000257125.1 Entamoeba nuttalli P19 | reverse complement strand
TATCAATGAAATATTAATACATTTGTTAAAATGATTAAAATAATATTTCATGTTAAAATGTTGAATATCATTATTCAAGATTGATAATAACATCATTTTACTTATTGTTAGTTATTTGAAATACACTTATTCTTTAATTTGTTTTTTTTTTGTTTTTCTATTCTTTTGTATTTCAATTAAACCATATTGAATATTTTCATTTGCTATTATTCATTATGGTTTGAAATTATATCATTAACAAATCATATTTCTTATTCTTTTATATTCATTTGTTTGTTGTTTACAAAATTACCATGTATTATCTTTTTCTTTATATACAATAATATTTCATTCCATATCATTTTTAAACAAATAATTATCTGATTAATTATTTTAATATATACAGTTATTCTTTTATATCTTTTCTTCATTCCTTTCTTTCTTATTTTTGGTTCTATTGAAAATACAAATCCAATTAATTCAATTATATAATACTCAACTTTATCAATTTTAGAACTAACATATTCTCCAAATTTATTTATTTCTTCATCTTCAATAATAATTATACGTTCTTTATTCTTTGATAAAATACTGGTGTATTAACGTTCCAGTAATCATTATCTGATTCAAATATAATACTTCATATTTTTCTATTTGTCCATTCTTCTATTTGATGAATTTATTCTCATTCTTCTCATTATCTCTTCATATTGTTTCTCTTTTTTTTAATACTCCCCAAATAATATTGATAATTCTTAGTAGATTAATGAAGTTTTTGGTGAACATGTGGAAGTTTTTCTATTACTTCTTTAATTAATTGATTATTAACCACTGCTTCCATTTTTATTTTTGATTTAATACAGTTCTTATTCTATATTATCTTTTTTCTTTACTTTCATTTTTATTTAATCCTCTTATTCTTTCAATTTACTTCTTATTCTCTTATTTTCATTTTAATTTCATTCTTTGTTCTTATTATACATTTCTTATTGGTATTATCTTTATAATCACATTATTTGTTCTTATTTTTTATTTATTTACTTATTCAATTCACTTCTTCACTGTCTTTCTTATCCCATTCTTTTTATGTCTTTTATTACTACTGACACTCATTTTCTAAATAACACTGAATGTCAATTTCTTATTTGCTTTTCATTCTAAGAGTCAAGAACATTACTCAATAACAAATATAGTATAGTTTGATATTCTTTTCATTGAAAAAAGAGTCATAAAAAACAATAATAGGAAATAATAAAAAGAAAAATTTAGTTCAATATACAGCTTCTAAACAAGAAATTATTTCTTCTGCTCTTATTCTTTTTGCAGACTCTTGGCACCAGGCTGATTCAATTAGTGATCTAATTGGTTCTTGAACTTCATTTATAAGAGAAGGGCGCTGTCCTTGTGCAGTTGCATTGGCAATTGACCATGGGAATTTAAATTCTGATTTAGGAAATGGATCTTTCCATGTAATGATTTGTAACATTGTTATTGAAAATGAATATATATCTGATGGCATTTTATAATGTTCTCTGTTTAATATTTCTGGTGCCATATAATTTGGTGAACCTATCCCTTTTGTGAATGTCATATTTGTCATCATCATATTAATGTTTCTTGCACTTCCAAAGTCAGTTAATTTCAATTAACTTCAATATTATCATCAAGTGAGATAACAAGGAAATTATCTGGTTTAATATCTCGATGTAATATTCCATTTGAATGAAGATATAATATTCCTTTTGCTCCATCTATCATGAATTTGATTCTTAATTTTTTTGATATTTCT
>NW_008580056.1:1620-1820 GCF_000257125.1 Entamoeba nuttalli P19 | reverse complement strand
TTCTCAAAATTTAATATATAAAATATTAATTATTTCATTGATTTTATTATTTATTATTTAATTCATTTTTTATTATCATTATATTCATTATTGTTTATTCTTCTTCTTTTCTTTTTTATTACTTCATTCATATTCATTAATTTGGATATGAACAAATTGATTTGTTAATACTTTTCATTTATATTGTTATTTATTATGAT
>NW_008580056.1:0-1610 GCF_000257125.1 Entamoeba nuttalli P19 | reverse complement strand
ATACAATAATACAACTCTTATTTTATTCTTTTTCTTTTTATTGTATTTAAATATAAAACGTTAATAATTATTAGACACATTAATAAGTAAATAATCAAAATTGTAGATTATTTTAATTCATTAACATGTTTTATTTTTATTTTATTATTCATTTTTAATTTACAAATATTATGATATTCATATAGTAATATATTCTCGAAATTTATTCTATAAAATATTAATTGTTTCATTAGTTTAATTATTTATTATTTAATTCATTTTTATTATCACCAATACATTCATTATTATTTATTCTTCTTCTATTCTCTTTTATTATTTCATTCACATTCATTAATTTGGATATGAACAATGTGTTTGATTTGTGATTTTATTTGTAGTGTTATTTATTATGACATTAATAACATAATTGAAATATTAAATATTTTGATGAAATAATAAAATAACATTGTTATTGATTATATTGTATCATAAAAACAATATTTAATATTTTATTTTAATTGTTACATACTCTTAAATAACCATATTTTATTTCATTAAGAATATGAAAATGAATAACAATCAATTAGAAGAAGAATAAAGTGATAATTCCTGAAAGAATAACAAATATACTTGTTGAATTGTCAAGATTATTATGTTCATCAGTTTTATTATCTGGTTTATTTTGTTGATTATCAGAACTATTTGTTGTTTTATTTTCTGTTTGGTTTTTATTTTCATTAGTTGGTTTTTCTTCATCTTTCTTTGTTTCTTTTTCATTATCTTTCTTCTTCTCTTCTTCGTTTCCACTTGAATTATTTTTTTGTTCTTGTTTCTTGTCATCTTTCTTCTTTTCTTCTTCCTCATGTTTTTCTTTTTGTTTTTCTTGTTCTCCACTTCCTTTTTCTTCACTTTTATCTCCTTTATTTGTTGCATCACTATTTTTCTCTGTACAATCTTCTTCACTTGTTTTCTTTTCTTCTTTTGTGTCATGTTCTTCTTGCTTTTTCATTTGGTCTTTGTTATTAACTTGTTCTTTACTACTTTTGTTTTCTTTTTCTTGTGTATCATTATCACTCTGGTTTTTATTATCTCCATCTTCTATGTTCTTGCCTTTATTATGACTTTCATTTGAATTTTCTTCTTTTACTTTTTCTTCTTTTGTATCTGTGCTTTGAACTTTGTTCTGATCTTGTCCTTGTTTCTCTCCACCAGTTACTTCACTCTGTTCTTTGCTTCCATCTCCTCCACTTTTTGGCTGACTATCTTCACTTGGTTTTTCTTTCACATTTCCTTCTCCTTTATCTTCTTTATTGTTAATTGCCTCATTACTCTTCTGTTCTTTCCCATTTTCAGTAACACTTGTTGTTACTTCTTCTGTTGTTCCTATTGGTGATTTTTCTACAATTGTTGTTTCTTTTGCCTCTTCATTTTCCACTTTTAATTGTATATTATGTAGATTAAACATTCTTTTGTGTTGATTTGATTGTATTTGTGTATGTATTATTTCTATATTTCTGTATTCTTGTTTGTTATTAATTTCTATTGCATTAGTAATTACAATAATCAATAGAAATAAAATCATTGAATGAAATGTATGTAAGTTTTCTCTTTAAATATACTTTCTTCTTGTT
>NW_008580055.1:329-741 GCF_000257125.1 Entamoeba nuttalli P19 | reverse complement strand
TGTTATTTCTCTATTTTAATTTCATTTGTAGTTCATTCATTTTCATTTCATCATATTTTAATTACACCCATCACCCATATCATTTCATTTATTTCTTATTTGATTTTATTCTTTATTTTGATATTTATTTTATCTTCAATGTTTTTATTATGATATTTATTTCTATTATGATATTATTTATTTCTATTTGAATTAATGATAAAATATTTATGATGATGAAAATATATGAAATAATTTATACAATAAATATAGTGATAGTTTGGATAATTAATATGATAATATAAATAGTATTTATTTTCACTCATTCTTCTATTTATATTTCTTGGTTAATGTGAAATTCTCATTCTTTTGTTATTTATTTTTATATTATTTGTATGATGTTTCAGCACTTCTATCTTCTTTGAATAAATAG
>NW_008580055.1:0-319 GCF_000257125.1 Entamoeba nuttalli P19 | reverse complement strand
GAATTAAAACACTATAAAATATAAATTATTATATTTACAACATCTTTTTAGCAGTGTGTATGAATCAAATAAATCAAAATATAATGTAGTTAATTCAATTGATATAAATTCTTAATGTTCCTTCATCAGATAAGACTGACTAATTCTATAATCCTTCTTCCAGAATCTCTACAGAGTATTTTTGGTTGTGATAGAAACAGTATTCCACAATATCCTTCATGTTTTTAATTACAAGACTTTAACTTCTTTATTATTGTCAACCTCAATTCTGCAACGAAAAAAGCAAATAAGAGAAAAAATGAAGAGAAAGAAATAAAAG
>NW_008580054.1:855-1232 GCF_000257125.1 Entamoeba nuttalli P19 | reverse complement strand
AACATAAATATTTACAGATTGTGTATTTATAATATTTTTTATTTATTTTAGGAGCAAAAAGATAACAGGTAGCATGTCTGAAACACCACACATAACACTTAATACATTTCAAGCTTCGACTCTCCCTGTTAGTCTGGTTATGACGGTTGCATTTGAATTAGAAATGTATTAGGTAAAATTAGAAATGTATTAGGTAAAGCTGCAAAGGACGCTGCAAGATATTATGATAGAATATTATATGGTGTAATATAAGGATCTACTAAAGTGTTTTTAAGACTAAAAGAAAAATAAACATAATAATATAATGGTAATGAAATGATTTCTTCTCTCATTCATAAAACAAAGAAAAAATGAAAAAGAAAATGTTTAAATTAAGA
>NW_008580054.1:566-636 GCF_000257125.1 Entamoeba nuttalli P19 | reverse complement strand
ATTAATACTTAATTAATTGCTTTTTAATTTCTTTCACTTCTTTCTTGTTGATTTTTATGAAGAATAATTC
>NW_008580054.1:0-556 GCF_000257125.1 Entamoeba nuttalli P19 | reverse complement strand
CTTCTCATTTATTATAATTAATTTCTTCTACGTATTTCATTATTTTTATTTATTTGGGTATGCTTTTCGATGTTTCTATCTTTTTTATCTCTTTCTTCAATAATACTATGATAAATAGTATCTCTTTTCATTTCTTCTACATTGTTTAGTGTCAATAATCTTATCCTTGTCATCATCATTACAATTTCATTTTCTGATATTATCATAACAAGATAAACTTTTTGATTCATCAAATTACATTGAAAATGAATATTTTCCACTTATTCCAATAAAAACTTCCAAAAATTTTGTTGCTTTTCTTTACTTTTATTTTCTTATTTTCTTCATGAAATTCTTTATAAATAGAACAATAACATTTAATAAGCATGATACAGACATGTCTCCAAATGACTGATATTGGAAAAACATTCTATATTATTTTATTCATCATTTATTATTTTGTGTAAATTTTGGTTGAAATTCAAAACAATATTAATTATTTGAAATTTTTTTGTTCTTTGATATAATCAACTAGTTGTTCATATACATTCTTTTCATTCTTTTGTTTCTTATAATA
>NW_008580053.1:0-526 GCF_000257125.1 Entamoeba nuttalli P19 | reverse complement strand
ATTTATTATTTTTTTATTATTTTATAATTAAAATATTTTTTTTTGGCATGTTGAATGTCCTGTTTATATATCTTATGTTTTAACCTAGTGTTATTTAAAGATGGATTCTACAGTGATAAAGTATACAACAATTGATGACACAACGAGATAACTGCTACGATGGATTATCAGACAGATTCAAAACATTATTTTTAATATTAACCACGAAAGAATGTGATAATATGAATATGAATATACAAAAATGGGGTGACAGCTATAGTTTTGATTTATTGTTTCGCAATTATGAGTATTACCATTTCAACAGTGAATTTGAATACAACATTATTGAAATTCTGAAATATGAGTTCACCTTTATATTGGCAATCATCCACAAGATAAGAACTGTAGGCATCGAATCATTGTCGAAGGAGACGATCAATTACCTCCTTCGTTACATCAACGATTGGTGTCTTCGAGACGGTATCTTCGATGCGTGGGATGTAGCCCTCGAGCTCTTTAATAGAGAGGAAATGGAGATAGAGCTCGG
>NW_008580052.1:0-313 GCF_000257125.1 Entamoeba nuttalli P19 | reverse complement strand
TCAATCTCAAAATGTTTATTAGTCATTAGTGAATTAAAAGTATGATTTCAGTTGAAAGTTTTAAAAAAAGAATTAATGAACGGTATCTTCGAGATATTATCTCCGATAGGCTCTCTGAGAGAACAGACAGAAAAGAGATACAACTGGAGGTAGCTATGGAGCACTGCAACTGGGAAGAAAGGTTACTAACGAAGGAAGAAGATCTTGATAAAGAGTTCCTCTTAAAGAAAGACTAATTGAAACTTTTATTTTAATTTTCTTTTTATTAATTTAATTGAATCTTTTTATTAGTTTTTTCTTTATTTAATTTTAA
>NW_008580051.1:0-1678 GCF_000257125.1 Entamoeba nuttalli P19 | reverse complement strand
AGAGAATCCAATAGTGGATATATCTATTAATTGATTTGAATTTTTCTTCATTTCATATTTTTTATCATTTCTTTTTATCATTCATTGTTGATTATATATATCTCTTTATTATTTCATTCTTGTATAATAATACTTCATTATAATTATTTATTTCTTTTAATAATAATATCTTATTATTATATTTAATATCCATTTTATCTCTTCACTTCGTTGATTTGTTTTAATGTCTCAATGGGAATAGTATTATCAATAGTAGATAAATAACAACAAGAATTATTGAAATTTTTTAATAAAATAACTGGAAAATAACAAAATTCTAATGTAATTTAATTCTTCAAAAAGTTCATCTAGTTATGGTAATATACAAAGATAAAATGAAGATGTAATGAAGATGATATATGCGAAGTTATTAACACCAATTAATATAGAAGAAGTTAAAAAAGGATTGATTATCACAGCATTACTGAAGAAAAAGATAAAAAGAACAAAACATTAAACAAGAAAAGGAGAACCAAATAAATAAAAATAATGAAATTGCAATGAAATAAAAGAATGAAATATATAGAAGAAAATAACTCTTGTGATTTCTAAACTGAAAATAACTGAAACTAAACAAGTCGTTCTTCCTAAAAATTAATAAGAACAAGAAAGAAGTGAAAGAAATAAATAAAACACAAAATTACCAAAATATTTGTGTTTGTAAGAGAAGATATTAAATTTATTGACTAAGATGAACTAGAAAATAGCTTTTCAGAACTATTCATCATAAAGAAGAAATAATTAAAATGATAATAAGTATGTATAATGATTGAACATTATTATAAAGACGATATGATTCTATATCTACAATACCATTTGATGAAGTAATTAAAAAAATTAAAGAAATTAAATGAATTTTTATTTAAATTTATTTTGAATATTTTAATATAAATATGATAGTATATGTTCTAAATAAACAATAAATTAAATCAAACGAATAATAAATTAAACAAATAATTGATGTAAGAAATATGAATGTTACATAATATTTTATTCAATGAAACATGGATTATTTATCATTATTTTTATTTCATTTTGTTTAAATTACATTATTTCTCATTCATATTCATTCATCAACTTCATTAATATTGGTTATTAATTAATTTGAAAATACAACAAAGAACCATTCTTTCTTATTTATTTTATTTATTTGTTATTCATGTTTTATTAATTTTGAATATTTCATCTGTTTTTTATTCACCACTTCATTTTGTGTTTTTGATGATTCTATTCATTTCTTCTTTCATTCTCTTCTTCATACTCAAGTTCACATGAGACATTGATTGTTACTCCAAAGTTCATTGCAACTGAATGTAGATAAATTTCGTTGATGGTGAACAGTTGAAGTGATTTTGTAGCAAAAATGATTCAGTAGATTCATCTCAATTGAATATTCATTGATAATAAATAGTTCAGTAATTCCACTTTGTTGGATTGTTTTGTATGTTTTTTATTCGCGTTTTATAAGTACCAATTCATTTAACAAGAAGTGTCAAGCAATCAATTTATTAATCACAAGAATAAATAGTCAAATTCAACGTAACAACAATTTAACAAAGTACAGTTTGTTTGATTAATTCTTTATTTTCTTTTATTATCATTTTTTTAATAATGACAATAAAAGAATAATAAGTTTATT
>NW_008580050.1:217-533 GCF_000257125.1 Entamoeba nuttalli P19 | reverse complement strand
AAAAAGAAAATAAAAGAAACAAGAATAAGCAAAAATAGAAAGTATAAAGAAAATAACAATAATAAAGCAAATAGTGTTCAAATAAATAAGAAGAAATAAAGAATATAATAAATAATAAATAATAAAGAATATAATAAATAATTAATATATAAATAAGTAATAAAAAAGACAATAAAAGAAATAAGTTAATATTAATATCCTTATATTGTTCATTATTTTGATATATCAATATTAATATATCATTATCATTAATATAATAAAAATACATAAAAATAGAAAGAAAGTAATCAATCATAAAGAAAGAAAAAGAAAGTAT
>NW_008580050.1:0-207 GCF_000257125.1 Entamoeba nuttalli P19 | reverse complement strand
TTATTTTGATATATCAATATTAATATATCACTATCACTAATATAATTAAAATACATAAAAATAAGAAAGAAAGTAATAAATCATAAAGAAAGAAAAAGAAAATACAAATAATATTGAAGAATAGAAAAATAGAAGAATGAATAAATGATTGTAGTTTTTATATAATATTTTTATTAGAAATTCAACAAAATGAAATAACAAATTAAA
>NW_008580049.1:6247-39307 GCF_000257125.1 Entamoeba nuttalli P19 | reverse complement strand
TAATCTTGTCAATTAATTTTACTTAATTTACTTTTTTTTGTTATTCAAAAACTTCAATCAAAAAAATGTGTTTTTAATTTTTTTATGCGAGGGTTTTGAAAAGAATTAGTTTAAAATAGTAAAAAGAAAGAATTAGTAGAAAAATGTATCTAAAAATAAAATAAATATATTTAAAAGGATGTTTCATAATTGTTTCTAAAATCAGAAAAATAAAAAAAGGAACTTTAAGAACAAATTAATGTCTGACGCACAACATTCACCATCTAAAGATATTCCTAAAGAACCAGCAAAAGACCCAGTAAAAGATGAACCAACTAAAACAACAGAAAAACCTGTTAATAATGAACAGATTAATTTAAAAGTAGTGACTCAAGACTCAACTGAAGTCTTCTTCAAAATTAAGAAAAATACTCCATTAAAGAAGTTAATGGAAGCATTTTGTAATAAACAAGGATTAAACATGTCAAGTGTTAGATTTCTTTCTGATGGTGTAAGAATTACACCAGATAAAACTGCTTCAGATCTTGGTTTACAAGATGGAGATGTCATTGATGCTATGATGAATCAAGTTGGTGGGTTTTAAAATATTAAAATTGAATAAATTTGAATGAAGGTGATATTTGTTCTTGTTTCATTCGTATAAAATAAAAAAGTGTAAAGAATAAAAGTATGAATTATTTTATTATTTGTTCCAGTAGTGGGAAAGGTGGTTGAGGTATTAAAAATCACCATCTACTCAATGAGTTATAAATTCTATATATGTTAATTTCCTTAAAAAATAAAAAACAAACCATCTCTAACTTCTGAATCAAGAAGTGAGTATTTCTCTTTTCCTTTACCTTGATGTTTGTGTTTACGTTGTTTTTTTTCATAAGCTTTTTCTTCAGTATCAATCATAACAGTTGACGGAATAATTCCTTTTTCTGCTGCTTCTTCATCTTCGGCAGCAGCTTTTTTATACTCTTCATTTAATGTGTTAACTCGAGGTTTGTTTGTTGGATTAGAGTCACCAATCATTTGATCCCGATTTATTGTTATAACAGAGTCTTTGTAAACTAACGTGACGTCTTGATGATGGTCAACAGTTGGATCAATAAATGTAGGAACTTCAGTTGATCCATTTTCTTGTGCCATAAACAGTAATTCAGCACAAGCATTTTTATCATAATTACAATCTATCAAAGCAGTTTTAATAATGTCAGGGTCAACAAAAGGGAATAATTGTTGGAGTTCTTCTACAAGAGGTTGAAGAGACATGTAACCAATAAAATAAAAATATTTTTAAGTTCGAAAGAACGACAAAACAATATGAAAATAAAAAAGATATTAAAACAAAATGTATAAATTCTCATCAAAAAAAAACTAAATAAGATAATTATAAAATAACTCAATTGATAGTTTATCTTAATTGCTTCCTGTATTGTCTTCCCTGTCTGGAATACATCGACTAAACGTTATTCCACACCCTGCCCAAAGTAGAACTAATAAGAAAATTAATAAAATTGCACCTGCAATGAGGTATAATTTAATATTTTTCCACCACATAGCACGTTTTAATCGAGTTGCTGATGACTTAAATCCATCTGCAGATTCAACAAGATGACTTGTTTCATCTTCTAAATCACTTAAAACATCACCACGTTTTAACATTTTATCTATATCATTATTAAGAATAGCTTGTGTTTCATCTTGTTCTCTTTTAATTTTATTAAATTGATGATTATCGAAGTCATTGTGTTTATCTATTAAGTTTTTAATTGTTTGATTGAAAGAGGACATTTCCATTGTTCCAGCAATAGAAATACTGTATTGGTCAAATTGACTCATAAAAGCCTTTTTTATTGCCTCTAAGAAAACAAATGATTCTCTCATTGGGAATGTATCATCACAAACACATAATGCAAATATTTCTTTGTCTACAACTAATTGAAGTTGAAAACGATCATATTTTGATGATGATTTTGGAGATGAATTAGGACCAACTTGATTTACAACAGCATCAATAGCAGCGTTAAGGGTACCAAGAGAAATGTCACTGAACATAGAGAGGATTGTTTTTCTGTATCCAATACATCCGTAATAAATTTTACCTGACATTTTCTTTTTTCTAAGATATTAGTTCTAAGATTTTTCTATTGAACTTTCTTTTTCTTTCGTACTTATTTTTTAGATGATGATTACTTTTTTATTTTATTCTAACATTTTTTTATAATAACACAAAATAACATAAAATTTGTTTTATATTACATAGAGAAATTCCACATATCTATTCCTCCATCCCTAAAGCCTGCTATTGTTATATTTCCTACCGCTTTAATTGTTGAAACTCCATTTTTATCATCTACAACCAAATTTTGTTCATTAGCCCAATGTGTGCCACTACGAATTGTAACTGTTTTGTCAGTTCCAATATATAGTTTATCATTAGAATAATTTAAACAACTTACTTTAGAGTCGATGTTTAATACTTCAACTGGGTCAGTTACTTTACGTTCGTCCCAAATATGAACAATAGACTCTCCTCCAGTAGCAAAAGTGTGGTCGTCAAGTATTTCTAATGCATTAAATGTTCTAACATTTCTAATCTTTTCTATAGTTGGGATTGGTAAATTAGGATCCCAAATATGAATTGACCTGTCTGATGAAGTTGAAATAAATTTTGGACCTAAGGGTTTAACTGAACACACTTTCCTAAGATGTTCACTGTAAGTAAATAGAATTGCCTGATGAAGGTGATGATAATTAATTAATTGAACTTTGTCTCCCCACGACACAAACGCTGTTCCAGTTAATGGAAGAAAACCTTCTATTTTACCACCAACAATATCGAACGTTAACAGTCTGTCAGGTTCAGCAATTGGTATATATTTCACAGTTCCACATTTATATGCAACGGCTAATGTTTCATCAATAAATGAAGAAGACACAACACTGCTATTTGGTCCACTGAATACTTGAGACGTTTTAGTTGATGGATTAGGTAAAGTCCATAATCGTACTTTTCTATCACTTGCTCCACTCACAAAATACCTAAAATCTGAAGAAATATCTAATGATCGAACATAGTTTGTATGTCCATCTATCCGTTGTGGTTGAGGTAATGGAGCATATTGTTCTTCTTTTTCCATTTGAATTGATGATGTAGTTGGAAGAAAGGCACTATAAGGTGATGTCACTAATGAAGAAAGAATCATGTGAAGTCGTTTAGAAGTTAATGACAATGATTTTTTATCTTTGTTTGGTAAGAATTGAATTATTTTTTTAAATAATTGAGGTTCTATTGTAGAGAGAGTTAATGTTGGTAAAGATGAATATGAAATTGAATTAGAAATATGTTCGTGAGATGAAATAATAGATTCGATAAAAGAATTTACAGAAGGAATTTCTCCGTTTTGAGTTTGAAAAACAATATTATATCGAATTGAATTAGGAACAACAACAATGCAAGAATTACAAATTATATCACTACTCATTTGTATAACAGCAATAATGGGAGTTAATGTAATAGTACATTTAATTATCTCTTTCCAAAATGGAGAATGAATTAATAACGTATTACCTACACTTTTTGTTACTGAAGCTTCATGAAAAATAAGTGGAATGACTGCTTCAAGTTTAGTTGGTAATATCGTTTGTTTGTTGACAACTCCTTCACAAATATAAATTTTACCTTCTCCATGAAATTTTAAATAATTTTTTTGATTAAATTTGTTTTCAATAAACTCTGATGAAGTTCTGAACGATGAGTCATTTTGAAATATATTTTCATCTGTTTGTGTTTCTGAATCATCATTATGATATTTTATTGTTGTATTATGTTCTTTTTGATTTTCTGTATTAAAAGATGACATATCCATTGGCAAATGAACGTTTTTAGTTAAAAGAGGTTGTGGATGTGCCATTTCAGTAATTGGTTGAAGTCGTGGGTTTGGAATTATTTTTATTTGACTAACAAGGGTATTTGGAGAACTTATTGTTTCATCTCCACGAAATGGACCAGTATCACGCTTTCTTACAACAGAAATTTCTGGACGAGTTATGTGATTAGGCTGGAAATGAGGTTGACAATTGGCTCTATCTGGAGATTCATTTCGTTCACTAAACTCTTTAAACTGTTTAATGTAGCTGAACTTCTCCATAAAGAAAGTTTATTTAAATTTAGTAGTTCTTCTTTTTATTTTTTTTTTGGTTTAACTTTTCTTTGTAAGAGATGATCATAACCAATACTTAACAACACCACCAACAAGGAACTTAACTGGTTTATACATGATTCAGACTATTAATTGTACTAAAATTAAGAAAGAAAATAAGTCTGTTTCACTTTTTTATTTTATTATAAATGGGTCAATTTCTTATAAGTACTATGCTATTTTAACCCATTAAAAAAAATTAAATTCTCAGTAGTGAAAGAATAATACAATATAGGCACATGACTCTAGAAATCATAAAAGAGTTTTATCTTGTTATCTTTGAGAAAACTCATGTTGTTTTGTTTTGTTATAAGTGATGACCACTAAAAATAGTATGTATTTATAATTACATATTTTGTACCTTTTCTATGATTTTTTATAATTTCTTTTTATAATTCTGATTGTTTTACTATTAATTATAATATAATTTATGTAAAATATAATTGTAATTAAAAATAGGATTATTGAGACAGAAATAAAAACAATTTTTTGTTATTAATAATTATGTTATTAATAATTTTAAAAACAAAAATATTAAACAATATTATTTTTTAAGATCTAAAAAAAATAACTTCCATTGATATATTCAAATGTACAATCCTATTAAATCTCATATCACAACTAAATGGATAGACTCTGTTAATATTAATTCTGTTTTAGAAGAATACCCAAGGCCACAACTAAGAAGAAAAGAATGGACTAATTTGAATGGGATTTGGAAATATCAAATAACTGATATTATTGATGGTAATAAAGAATCTGTTGACTTTCCTAAAGAGTTTAATGAAAATATTCTTGTGCCATTTGGACTAGAGTCTAGTTTGTCTGGAGTAGCAAAACATATTACAGATAAACAATTATTATGGTATAAAAAACAAGTGCATTTGGAATGGAAAGGAAAAAAGCTAATTCACTTTGGTGCTGTTGATTATGAAGCTACTGTATATGTAAATAGAAAAGAAGTTTTCAAACACATTGGAGGGTATTCTCCATTTGAAGTTGAAATAAACGAAACTGACTTTGAACTTATTGTAAAAGTATGGGATCCTACAGATAGTTATGACCAACCACGAGGAAAACAAGTAAATCATGCCAATGGAATATGGTATACTCCAATCACTGGTATTTGGCAAACTGTTTGGGTTGAACCAGTTCACGACCAATATATTGATTATATTCAATGTATTCCAAATATTGACTGTCAGTCAATGAAAGTTCTTATTGATTTTAAAGGTTGTGAAAGTGATTCATTTACTATTGATATTATTAAAAATAATAATGTCATTATTTCTCAACATTTAAAAGGAAAAGAAAATATTATTTCACTTCCATCAGATATGAAATATTGGACTCCTGATACACCAGAGTTATATGATGTAAAAGTGTCATTAGATAGTGGTGATAGTATCTTTACATATTTTGGTTACAGAAAGTTTTCAAAAGGAAATTATAAAGGATTTCCTTGTTTTGAATTAAATAATAAACCTATATTTGTCTTTGGCTATCTTGATCAAGGATATTGGCCCGATGGACTTTATACTGCACCAACAGATGAAGCCTTAAAATCAGACATATTATTTGCAAAGAGTACTGGTATTAATCTTTTAAGAAAGCATGCTAAAACAGAGTCTGCTCGTTGGTACTATCATTGTGACACTATAGGAATTATTGTTTGGCAAGATATGCCATCTCGTGTTGCTGATACTTCAAATTGGAATGAGGATGAATTCAATGAGCAAGAAAAAGAGATTCCAATAGAGTCTAAAAGAAGATTTATTAATGAATGGAATGAGATTAGAAAATGGGTTGGACTTTCTCCATGTGTTGGTTGTTGGATTCCATTTAATGAAAGTTGGGGACAATTTAACACTAAAGAGATATGTGAACTAAGTAAAGATGAACAACGTTTGGTGAATGATGCTAGTGGAGGAAATCATTTTAAGAATGTAGGAGATATATGTGACTGTCACAGTTATCCTAAACCAAGAATGAGAGTATTAGATGATAGAATTAGGGTTGTTGGAGAATATGGAGGTATTGGTAAAAGTATTCCACAACATACATGGATAGAATCTAATTGGGGATATATTCAAAGTGATAAAATCGAAGATACGTATGAAGAATATATTAAGATGCTTGTTCAAATTGAAGGACTTGCAGGAGCTATTTACACACAATTAACAGATGTTGAAACCGAAGTAAATGGACTTCTTACTTATGACCGTGCTGTAGTTAAAATTGATGTTGAACGAATCAAACAAATTCATCAATGGTTGTATAACCAAATGAAATAAATTAATTAAATTTATTAATGATAAAGATTTATTTAAACAATATTTAATTTTGGAAAGAATCAATTAATTAAAAGAACAAATTTGATCTTCACAACCAAGAGATAAACACCCATCTTTGAAAAATGTTTTCAATGGCTCAGTTGCACATGAAGCACTAACAATATCATCTTTTTCAATTTTTAAACACTCACATGGTGAATTTGTTTTCATACATTGATTAGCTTTTTCAACAGCATCTTTAAAAAGTTTGTTATCACAGAATTTACTCATTGCAACTATTAATCATTATTATTCTCTTTATAAAATGTAAAATTAAATAATATTCCAAACCAATGATACATAAAAAGAAGATGACAAATTTCATTGTTCACTGAATTTTATTTTTATAGTTCATTTGAGATTTCTCTATTTCTTTCTTTTTCTAATTGTTTCATAATTTTTTTGTTAATAATTATATTTATAATATTAATTATATGTTATATATAACATTTAAAAAATAATTACTTAAAAAAATAATTTATGTTTTAATATTTTTAATTTATTTTTTTAATAATATTATAACTCATTGAAGTTATATTTACTTTTGATGTCTAACGTACTAATATTCAACGTAGGAAGTTCTTCATTAACTTACAAAGTATTTTGTTCTGATAACATTGTATGTAATGGTAAAGCTAATAGGGTAAATGTTACAGGAACAGAAAAACCATTTATTGAACATCATTTAAATGGAAAAATAATTAAAATTGAAACTCCAATATTAAATCATCCACAAGCAGCTAAACTTATTATTCAATTTTTAAAAGAAAATCATATTTCAATTGCTTTTGTAGGTCATAGATTTGTACATGGAGGATCGTATTTTAAAAAATCAGCGATTATTGATGAGGTTGTATTAAAAGAACTTAAAGAATGTTTACCTTTAGCTCCAATTCATAACCCATCAAGTTTTGGTGTTATTGAGATGTCTATGAAAGAACTTCCAACAACTAGACAATATGTTGCAATTGATACTGCATTCCATTCAACCATATCACAAGCAGAAAGAACATATGCCATTCCACAACCATATCAAAGTCAATATCTTAAATTTGGTTTTCATGGATTAAGTTATGAATATGTTATTAATTCATTAAAAAATGTTATTGATGTTAGCCATTCTAAAATTATTGCTTGTCACCTTGGAACAGGTGGTTCTAGTTGCTGTGGCATTGTTAATGGAAAATCATTTGATACATCAATGGGAAATTCTACTCTTGCAGGTCTTGTTATGTCAACCAGATGTGGTGATATTGATCCAACTATACCAATTGATATGATTCAACAAGTTGGTATAGAGAAAGTTGTTGATATTTTAAATAAGAAAAGTGGATTACTTGGTGTTAGTGAATTATCTAGTGATATGAGAGACATTTTACATGAAATAGAAATTAGAGGTCCAAAAGCTAAAACATGTCAATTAGCATTTGATGTTTATATCAAACAATTAGCTAAAACTATTGGAGGGTTAATGGTAGAAATTGGAGGATTAGATCTTTTAGTATTTACTGATCAAATGGGATTAGAAGTTTGGCAAGTACGTAGAGCTATTTGTGATAAAATGAAATTCCTTGGAATAGAACTTGATGATTCTATAAATGAAAAGTCAATGGGGAAAAAAATAGAATTTCTTACAATGCCTTCAAGTAAAGTTCAAGTTTGTGTGGCACCAAATGATGAAGAATTAGTTATTTTACAAAAAGGAAAAGAATTATTTCAGTTTTAATTAAATCAAAGAGAAGAACTATTAAAATTTTAGGATTTTATTTTAGATTTTTATTTTTATTCTATTGAAATTATATTGAAGTTTTAAAAAAATTACAATAATTTAATTGAAGAATGAGTGTATTTTCTTTTGGAATTTTTTTTTTGATTCTACTTTAATTCTTTTTTCAATATAAATGTAAATGATCTTAATTTTTATCACACAGTCCATGATTCGTTTCATTACAGGAGACTCTGTTGACAACGTTACTAACCCAATTGTTCAAACATATCCTATGAAGGTCAAATCAATTCCTTTTACTTTATTTACTATATTTTCTAATAAATATACGTTATATAGATTTTTATGGTTTAATGTACGTGAATATATCTTTACATTTTCTTTACTTATTTTCATTGTTCTTTCAATGATTTATGGTATTAAGGATATGCCTTCATGGTTTGATAATATTAAAAGTGAAACAGGTTCTATTTTTTTTAAAATAGGAAGTGTTTTTAGAAGACCACTCCCGATATTATTCTGTCTCCTTTTACTTCCGTTACCAAAGAATAACATCAGTCTGATTAGTATTTTTGGAACAACTTTTCAAGATATATTAATGCTTCATAAAATTAGTGGATGGTTATTTGGTATATTTGCTATTATTCATTCATGTTGTGATATTATTGGGTGTGTATTAGGTGGACTAAAATTAAGTTCAGCTTCCTACAAAAATGGAATTCTTTGTTTTGGTTTTATTGTTATTTTAGTATTGACTTTATTCATAAGAAGAAAATTTTATAATATATTTCATAAAATTCATATTATTTGCTTTTGTTGTATTATTCCAACTTATATCTATCATGTTAAGGCTTTTACTCATAACTATTATTATTATTTATTTATCCCACTTTCATTATATCTCTTTGATATCCTATTACGTTTTCTACATTTCGTTTTTCCAGCTAAAATTATATCAAAGGAAGTTACTAAAACTGGATATGTCATCCTTCGATTCAAAAAGAATATTTTTTACAACTCAACCCAATTTATGGACGTTCTTATTCCTACAATTTCCCCTTGGTCATTCCATCCTTTTTCTATTGTTTGTTCAAATTTTACCCAAATTATGGAAAGAAAACTTTCTGAACATCAAAAAGACTCCATCAATAACCCTTTATTATCTCAAGAAAATGTTCCAATTACAATCTCATCACCTAATTCAGAATCTCATGTAACTCAAGAAGAACCATTAATAAAAAGAACAAATAAACGGTCTCATTGTTCAGAAATTTGTATTGTTGTTGCTCCATTTGGTGGGTGGACAAATAAATTAAAAGAGGCTAATGAAGAAACATTAAAAAAGATTCCTATGTTTGTTTTAAATCCTGTTGGAAGGCCTATATGCGCCCTTGGTAATGCACGTAAAATAGTATTAATTGGTACTGGAATTGGATTTGCTCCAATGCTTGGACATTTACAAGCTCTTTGTATTGATGGAGTTCATGAAGTTGATGTTATTTGTGTAACACGATCAAATGATCTTGTCATTGCATTCCAAGAAGATCTTATTGTTGCTAAGACTAGAATAATTGGAACTATAGAAAATTATTGTACAAGAGAAATAGAAGAATGTCCACGTCTAACTGATGTTGTTAGTTTTATTGAAGGAAGACCATCTTTCAGTTCAATTGCTTCAAAATATACTGGAATGAAAGATGTTCTTGTTCTTGGATGGGGATCATCTATGTTAACAAATGAAATTAAAAAAGCATTTCGCAAAGTTCAAGGAGTTCATTTTACTGTGTATACAGAAAATGGTAAATTTTAATAAGATTTCTTAGTTAGATTTAATTATTTTTTATAAAGTTAATAATTTCTGAATAAAGTCCAAGTGATAATTCTAAGGGAAATTCTTTTTTCATTAATGGTTTTCTATTATAATAAAATAAAAAAGCAAACTATCTAAATATTTTTGTAATAATGCTTCTACACTTTCTGAGGTGATATCATTTTTAATTTGTAGCTTCATAAGGTCATCTTTTATTTCAGTTAAAACTTGTTCTCTAAATCCTTGTAAACATGAAGATGTATAAGTTGAATAAATTATTCTGTTAATTAGTATATTTTATAATAAACAAGACAATATATCAAACCCTTCTGTTTCAGGTGTTTGAGCAAATTGGTCTACTACTTGTTTAACAGTATCAGAATTTTCCATTAATTATTAATAAGATTAAGTTCTCTTTTTTATTATTATTTTTTTATTTCAGATGAAGAAGAAGTGAAAGTAAAATTAAGTTATTGAAAACAATCAATTCAGTGTATCTCATTTCTTTGTCTCTTTCTATATTATGTCAATACTTAATTATATCAATACTTTTAATAATTAACACAAACTTTTAATTTTTTATCTTCTTTCTTTACTTCTTTAGGTTTTTTTAATGGTTTTTTATGTGTTAACTCTTCGTTGGTATTTTCAGAGTCAACTTGTGGAACTATGTCCAACTCTGGTAAGTCATCATCTTCTGGACCTTCAAGTTGAGGTTTAGAAAGTTCAGTTGTAAATCCGGAGAGGTGAATATAATGTAATCCAGTGTTACTGAATACTATTTCTTCACCAATGACAAGATCTAACCTAACTTGTTCACATATTCCAGGGATGAACGATGCAATCAAAACTTTATGTTTTCCAGAAGTGATGAAGAGTTGAGTTCTTTGTTTAAGTTCAGTTTTTGTTTTAGAAACAAGGGACTATAAGAGTTAATTAAAGAAATAAATTAATTAGTAAATAACAAAAGAAAACAAACAGCATTAGTAATATGTAATATATTGTTAGTTTTAAAAGTGATATTTTGGTTTGGTTTTAATATAGTATTCCAAAACATTAAACAGGAACTAATTGAATTATAAAGAAATCTTTATGAGTTTCAATTGATTAAAAGAATATAATTTTTTTATAGTTTTTTTTAGTATTACAAAAGAAAAAAAGATCATAAAAACTTACAGTTCATTTAATCTCTTTCATTTCTTCCCTTATGAGTAAAATATATAGAGAACCTACTGTTTACTATCAATGGGAATGGGAAGAAGTTAAGGGTGTGTTTTTTTCTTCAAGATGGACCCCTTATAGAAGAGCAGAAAATAAATTACTTGAAGAACATTATCAAGAATTTCTTGATGAAATATATATTGGAACTGTAAGTTTGTCTAATGTTCAACAAAAAAAACAATTAACGGTTGGTGACTATGAAATTGATTTTAAAAATTTAAAACAAGTTAATAAACAAACTGGTACTACAAGAAGTATCCGAAGAGTTAGAGTTGAAATTGAATGGGATAATATTCAGTGGTGCTATAGTGGTAAGCCTTGTAGTAGTCATATATCAAAAATACTCGAAGATAACTACATTAAATATGTTGCTGGTGGAGATGAAGTTATTGAACTGACTTTAGGAAAAAAACATCAAAAATATTCAATAGATTATGTTACATTTGTCCAAAAAAATCTTACAACTAATACGTATCGAAAATTATCAAGAGTTGTATTACCAAATATAACTAATTGATTATTGTGTATTTACATAAATAATAATTCATAATTGAATGCTTTTGATATTTAAGTAAAGAGATGATAATAATACTTTAAGAAAGAAAAAAATCTTAAAAAATATCAAAACTAAATCTTTTTGTCTCTTTTCTTTTCTCTTTCAATGAAAAATTTGAATTAGGTTTTTTGTTGAAAAAAGTGAGAAATGTATAGTTAAAATTTACTATTATTTTAAGACTAAGATCTGGAAAGAGTATCTTCTAATCATTTGTTCTTGACAATGGATCCAACAAATTTTTTAATACAATATAATGAATTCATTGAAGACATTAAAGAAAATATAGAGATGATAAAAGTGCTTGATGAGAGAATCAGAGATAGAAAACAAATACTTTTAATGAATAATGATGAAAAAGTTGCTGAAATAGAAAGGCTAAGAAAAAAGGTTACAAGTTATGAAAAAGAACAAAGAAGAACAGAAAAAGAAAATGAAAAAATAGAAGATATGACTCCTGAAGAAATTAAAGCAAAGTATATTAAACAAAAAGTTTTATTAGGAAAGTGTAGAGTAGCCGTTGAATATTTCAAAACAGGTCGTGATCAGGCACTACAAGAAGTTGATAAATTAAAGAAACAAATAGAAGATAAAACTGATAGTTTCAAAAATACAATTGTTTGTGATGTTAAGAAAGAGATAGAAGACATGAGGAGTTTCCAAGAGATTCAATCAAATAATCATCTTAAAAATCTTAAAATACTTGAGGATCAATCCAAATTGTATCATGCATATTGGCAACAAACAAAAACAGACTTTTCCGATTTTAAAAAGGAAAGTGAAGATAAAATCAAGAAATTAAGTGATATTAATGAAAACTTAAGTCGTGGTATAAAGGAACGTGATGAAAAAATTAAAGATTTAAATGGTATTATTGAAAACTTAAACCACACAGATACTTATCTGAAATCTACTACTCCGACAATTGCTTCAGAAGAATCAAAAGAATTAGAACAACAAAAAACTGTAGAAATAAAGGGGGATATTCAACCATTAATTGCACAACCTGCTATTATTCCTGTTGAAGAAGGTTATTCTAGTACTAATAAAGAAGATGACAGAGATTCTGTAGTTCGAAAAGATACTTTAACAATTAATCAACAAAAATCATTAAGTCAAACATTACCAAAAAGTATAGAAGTAAAAGACACTAAAGAAGGATTACAAACAGAAATTCAACAAGAAGTGACTAAAGAAAATGTAATTGGTCAAATACCAAAATTGGAAGAAATAAAACAAACAAATAAAATCAACGATAAAAGCCTTGAAACTAAAAAGGCAATTTTAGCAAAGGGACTAGCTTATTTGATTCATGCACAATCTGATAATTGATTAGTTTTATCATTTTAATTGACTTTTCCATTATTATTTATTGTGTTTGTATTAGCTTCTTTATCTCGCTAACTTTAAAAGAATTAATGAGTTCTTCATTGTCTCGGTGGTATCTTTCGTTTTTGTTTCAAATTAATAATCAATTATGGTTCTTACTATCATGGACAGTCATGGTAGTTTGTGGGGCTACAGCAGTGTATTATTCATATTATTATGACTTAACTTTTTTTAAAATTATATTAACAATTAATTGGCCTTGGTTATGTATTTGTATGGTTTTATTAAATGCTACAAACCCAGGTTTTTTTCCTTTAAGGGAAGAGTACTTTGAACAAAACCAAGATAAGAAGTTTAAGATGTATGACGTTAATTTATTTGGAAGTGACATCACAGCGAAGTATAAAGTTACTTATCTTCCACGAACATTTTGTCATAAATGTAAATTTAGTCGACCATTAAGGGTACATCATTGTCGTAAATGTGATCGTTGTGTTGAGAGGTTTGATCATCATTGTAGTTGGATTGGAAATTGTGTAGGGAGTAACAACAGGAAGATATTTTATACTTTTTTATGTATTACAATGTTCACTGATTATATTGCAACAATAACAACAGGGTATTCTATTTATTGTAATGTTATAAAATATAGAATAATAACAACACCATTGCTATATTTTTCTTTTTGTTTGTTTATTAGTGTTGCATTTTTCATTACTAAGTTATGGTATTTTCATACCCAGGCTATCTGTAAGAATTATACAACATACGAATATATAAAGAATAAAGATTTCAATCTTCCTAATCCATATGACGAAGGGATTAAAACAAATATTATAAAATTCTTCTTTACATCAAATCCATCATGTGGACAATTATTTTGGACTAAAGAATATTATAATTAACAAGTCTGTTACTTAATCAGTTTTTATATTTTTAAGAAGAAAGAACTTGAAAGGTTTTAATGGATAAAATATTTTCCTCTGAAGAAGATGATGAAATCGTTCATATCAAAGAAAATACAACAACTGAAACAGACACAACAGAACAAACTAAACAGAAAAAAGAAATTATCAACCGAGATGTATTTTGGACTGGAATAGATACTAATGAAATTGGAAATGAGTCGACAAAAATAAATCAAAACAAAGAGGTTGATGAATTTCTTAGTGCATTTACTGTAGTAAAACAAGAAGAAGAGAATAAAAAACCACACATCCCAAGTTCTCTTCAAAAGTTAAATGAATTATCTAAAGGGTATAGAACTAAAAGAAATGAGTTTATAAGTAATGAAGACCTTTATGAAGAATGTTATCCACAATATGGTAAAGGAGAGTTTGCACGGATAGATGATAAATCAGGACAAGTTATTCATGAGTCTATTGATTTAGATAGATTTGAGTTAGATAAAAATAAAAGAAAAAAGAAAGTAAAGAAAGATGAATGGGGTTCTGTTCAACAAAAATTAAAGGAAGGATATGGTGAATATATTAATGATGAACAAGATTAATTAAAAGGAATAATCTTTTCAACCTTCCAATTTTTCTTTCAAAAGAACTTAATTAAAATTTTCCAGATTCATTCATATGTCAGCTTTAAACACCGTTTTGACTGATTTTAAATTTATTCAGTCATATATAAAAAAGAGTTCTAAGTATAATGACCTTAAAGCTGAGATTGATTCAGTGATTCAAAAACTTGAAAGTATTAAACCAAATGAATTTGTTAATAGTTTGTTTCATATGAAAGAAAAATTAATTGTTTCTTGGTTTTTCTTTATGCTCATTTTATAGTTTTTAAAGAACAACAAGATTTCTTTGTTTGTCCTCTTATTAATTGTTTACTTACACATAACAACAAATTATATTCAGACGCTATGGGATGTATATCAAAATTAATGATGCAAAATTTATTAGGAGAGGTTTGTTATTTAACATTGACTACAAAGAAAATGACTAACTCATATAGGAAAGTTATAAATCACTTCTTTCTGAAATGGTAAGTTATTGTGAAATTGAACCAGAACAATTCACTAAAAATATTCAAGTTATTTCTACTATTCTTACTACTCCATCTATTCTTTCGATAATAGAAAGTCATCATATAATGACAGCAATTAGTATTTTAATGACATACTATGAAATTGCACCGCCAATGATTAAAGCATCAACTTCAGTTACATTTCCTTTAATTCTTGAGAGTTTATTTGAAAAAGCAAAGAAAGAAATTTCAGAAGTTCATTCAAAAAAAAAAGGTGTCATTGAAATGAATCAAAAATGGACAATGACAAATGATTTATTAGGACTATTTAAAGACTTACAAGTATTATCTCTTGGTCAACCACCAAATATCCTTGAAGTTAGTCGATTTGATCCATTGATGTGTCTCAAGTTAATAAAATATATTATTGTAGAATGTTCTACCTTTTTTGTTGTTTGTTATTGTTGTTTACTTGTTTTTGTTAAACAGAAATAACTTAATAGATTAAAGAGTATCTTGACTCTTTAAAAGATTTTATTTCAGTTCTTTCAAAACATTTTTGTCATAGAACTCAAACATTATCTGTGGCACATTCTTTGATTATTCCATTATTAAAATATCCAGTAAGAATTCCTTTTATGGCAATATTACCAAAACCTATATCGGAACCATGGGAGGTTCAATCATTTTTTACAATATGTGATACTTGTATTAGTACTTCTCCAACAATAGAAAGACTTGTTGATTGTACTTCTGCTATTGGAGCATTTTTAGAAAGAACATCAGCTCCACATTATCCGATATTATCTTCTATAATTTCTGATATTACTTCTTTGGCAAGTCCAGATGATGATAAGTTAATATCAGTATTATGGCCATGTGTTCACTTCTTACTCTCTGTTTTTCAAGACGAAACTGTAATATCAATGTGTATTCCAGTAACAACTATCCTTCTTCACCAACACCAACATACAGCAATTGTTGCTCTATTTACTTCACTTACTAAACTTTGTGGAATTCTTCATAATTATGTTCCATCACCATTGAACGATCATTGTTTAAATACTATTTATACTATTTGTGAAACTAATCTTTATCAATTTGGTGAAGAAGAATATCAAATCATTTTACCAGTATTAGATGCTGTATCTAACCTTTCTGATTTACCAGATAAATCAAGCAATTTTTCTTCTCTTCCTCATTTATTAGCACCAGAACTACCAGTTAGTTCCCTAAAAATATTATTATCTGCATTTTCCCATGTTGCTGGGTTATGTGTTAATAGTGGATCAATGTATTATTCTCGAGAATACCTTGCTGTATTATCAAATTGTGTTCAATTAGATGAAGTTTTACCAGAAAATACTCAAATAGTTTTATTATTTGCAGCGTCAGAATCTGAATGTGCTTCATTAATTCCACCGTTTATGATTGATTTATTAAGAAAGAGTAGATCAACTGCAGCATTAGAATTGACAAGACAACTTCTTCTTTCTGAGTCAAAAAAATGTGTGTCAAATACATTAGACGTATTATCAACAGTAATAGAAACAATAGAAAATGAGATGGTTGGTAAATGGCATATACTATTAGAACCATTAGGTAAATGTGCCCAAGAGAAAATTAATGTTGGAAATGCTTTTGGAGTAGTTAAACAAATTGCCAGTCAAATTGGAACATTAAAAATGGAAGAATGTTTGGATATTGTTAATGTAGTTGGACAATTTACTATTCAAGAAAATGATATAAATGTTTCATTGTCTGCTATACAGCTTCTTTGGGATATGCTTGAAAGTGTTACTGGAGATCAAATGATGAATAATGGATTATCAGAAAAAGATGTATTAATGTTGAATATTCTTAGAGTTATGAAACAAACAGTAAATGATTCTAGATATGTGATTTGGGGAGGAATGGTTCAAACATTATTACGTGCATTAGGGAATGTAAGCACTACACTTTCATCAATTGCATGGGCAAATGCAATTGATGAAATTTTACTACCAGTTTTAGAACAACTAAGAAATGAAATATACTGTAGAATAGCAGATATACAAGTTGTCCCTGAATTTAAGAAATCTAACGTTAAAATTAATTCATATTTAAATTCAATGATGAGAGAATGGAATGAAATTGTTGTTGTTGTTTTAAGTGGATTAATAAGATTAATACCAACATTTAATAAATTTGAAGAAGAGTTTAAATTAAAAATATTTAATGAATGTATTGTATTTGCAAATGTAGCATTCTATAAACCAACATATATTACTATTGAAACAGTATTAAAATATTTACATTGTATCAAACAACATACTACTCAATTAGTTACAATAAAAGAAAATGTATTATTAATAGAAAATGAAATTACTCAAATGGTTATATTAAATAATGGAATTAATACATCTCTTATTCAACTCTTTGCTTCACAAATACTTAATGAAGGAACATCACATTCAATTAATATTTTATTCAAATTAATTAATGTTTATCCAGAT
Organism: Entamoeba nuttalli P19; assembly: GCF_000257125.1. NCBI lineage: Eukaryota > Evosea > Mastigamoebida > Endamoebidae > Entamoeba > Entamoeba nuttalli. Next base: position 21,670 of record NW_008580049.1, on the reverse strand, counting down.
GATCATTATTTGGTTGATAATAAATGGAGTTCTGTACAACAACTTGTTATTACAGGATTAGAAAAATTATCTATTAGTTCATTAAATGAAAAAGATAAAGAAAGTATTAGAATGTCATTCATTGATTTAATTAATGAATTATCAAAATTAAAAACAACAAATAATAGAATAAATGACAGTAAATGGTATTGTTTTCCATTATTAATTGAAATTGCAATGAATTGGAAATTAAAGATATATGATAGTATTCTTCAAATTATTCAATTAACTACAACTCATTTTACTGATGAAATAAGTGTAGGGTATGGTCCAAAACAATGTTTAAGTGAAATTCGTTCTAATATCATAAAAAGAATTGAAAGTGTTTCAAATGAAGAAAAAGTAATAATAGCTAAAATACTATTTAATATTGAACCCATACTATCTATATCTAAAGATGAAATTATTGAAGTTGATTGTATTATTTGTAACAAAGAATCTTTAACATTATTTAATACTATTGTTAATTGGTGTGGAGATGAATCAATTGATTTGAGCCAAAGAATTGAATTGATTGATATTGTCATTGGTAATTGTCAATTCTTTTATTTTGGATTAAAACAAAGTATTTGTGCTTATGAATCAGTACTTTGTTTATTAGAAAATAAATCAATAGAAGATATTGTTTTAAACAAATTTATTATCTCTTTAAACAAATGTTTTGAACGATATAATAAAATGATTGATTCATCATCTAGAGAAATATGTTATGTAATGGACGATATATTTAGCATTTTAATTCAAATGTATAAAGATTACTATCCTCAACGTCTTTCCTCTATGATTATTAAAACTATTTATCAATTAACAATAGGAACAATAACATCATCAAATATTGAAATTCGTGTTTCAGCTTTAGCGGTATTAAAGTCATTATCTAGTGTGTTATTACAATAACTTGTGTGAATTTTTTTACACAATATTTTTAACTTAAGAGTAATAACATTTCTTTAAGATTATGACGACACGTCTTTTGTTATGAAAAATTTATTAACTCACTAAACTCAATACTAATAATTCAATTTTAGATTTTAAATATTGTTATTAAAAGATTTGTTTCTTCTTATCTCTTATTAGAATATCATACAAATTCGTTATAAAAAAAGTCTTTTCTAAGAATTAATTCTTAAAAAATAATATTAATTTTTTCTTCTCTCTTATCAGAATTTTAATTACAGACACTTTTATTAAAAGATATTTAAAGTAGTATAACTCTGACATTTTTTTCATGAGTTTGGTTTAGTCAATTTTAGTGATTTATTAATATAAATAATTGTTATTGCATTAATAAAGTATGAAAAATACTATTGACATGATAATTATAAGTATTTCAATTCAACAAGTGGATTTGGATTTAATTAATAGTGATAAAAAAAGAAATTGTGAATGAACAACCCAAAATGGTATAATAATAATCTAACTTAGAAAGAGTTGTCTTTAATAAACAAAAAAAAAACGACAAATAGAAACCAAAACAAAAGAATAAATAGACTTGAGTCAGTTTTATTGTTATTACTTTAATAAATTAAAAATTTTATAAATAGACAATAAACATCTGAACATGGCTTAATTAAAATTACATTTGTTTTCAGTTGTAAGGTAATAACTATCGTAGAAATGGATTAGTATAATTAATAAATGGCTTTGCTGGTGGTGGAATAAAAGATGGTATTGGATAATCTCGTTGAGTATTACGTAAAGAATAAGGATAATCATATTCAGTAGAAGTTCTTCTTCTTTCATCAGGAAGTGTTGCTTCTAAGTAAATAAGTCTGGCTATTCTTAAAACAAGAAATAAGAAAATACAAACCAACAACATTTGAGATTTCATCTAATCCCTGTAATGAAGTATCGTTTAGCCTTGCTATAGCATCAATAATTAAGTTTTTTCTACGTCCACTTTGATTATAACGATCAATAAAACAAAGAAATCCATTTTCTAAAGATGAAAGGTCATCTTCATTTGATTGTTTTTGTTTTATTTGTTCTAATAATGCAGTATTTTGCGAGAGAATTGTTAGTAAATTAGTTAGAGTGAATGATTTAATATTTTTATTTTCTTCAAGATAAGTAATGGCTTTAGGTTTCTTTTCTGTTGAATGAATGACTATACGAGCTTCAGATTTTTTCTTTTTAATTAACTCTTTTTTATGAGGATCTAATTTACTTATAGAACGTATAGGTGAAGATAAAACATCCCCAATATTTTTTCCTTCAATTAATACAGTAACTTTGACCCTAAAAAAATGGTCTTCATGTTGACTTGATAATACATTTAATTTACATTCCACATTCAATGAATGTTCACTTGCTTGAAGTGCTTTATATTTTATTGGAGGTTGATTTATAAAACTAACTGGTTTTAATTCAGGTGAGTCATAAAGTAATTCACAACAAATTTCTGCACCTTCTAACACTCTTGTATTTGAACTTATTGTTAATACGAAATTGCATTGTTTAACCACAACAAGAATTTCTTCTCCTTTTACCATTTCTGTCATAACAGAAGTTTGTCTTTCTATGAACAATGTATTTTCACTCATTTGCTAATTTCTTTTTCTTTTTTAAGTAAAAAATTTCTGTTGTTCTTTTTTTTTTTTCTCTCTTTACTCGAATAGTTTAAAGAATAATTTTTTTTAATTCTTTCTAATTTTTAATTTAAATTTATAATTGAATTTTCTAAATTCTGAAAAGTTTATCATTAGAAATTTTGTTTATGTTTCATATTTTTATTTTTTGTTTGGGTCGTTGAATTTATTAACTTTTTTTGATTCTTTTATTATATTAATTTAAAATATTATTTTTATTTTAATTGCTAATTAATAAAACTATTCATTGTACTTTTACTATACCTCAACTGTTTTTTTTTTCTTTCAAACGAAACTAAAAGAGATTTCTACAAATGAATTAGAAACTTAATTTTTATTAAAAATTTTATGTTATGTAAAACAAAAAAATAAAATAAAATAAAAAGTTGAAGAAAGAAATGTAGATCAAATGAATGAAGGTGATCTTTTGAAGAAAATACATGAGTTGCAAACTGATGTTCTCATAAATGAGGATTGTTTTAATAGTATAAAAAGACAAGTTGAAGAACTTATTATTAATGAAGTTGGAATAATTTCATTTGTTCTTGGAGATGAAGAAAATGAATGGGAACAAATTGTTTTTAAAATCCTTCATACTGACTTTACAGAAAATGAACAAATAAGAAAAAAAGAAAAGTTAAGTGATGGTTCAATGATAAATAAAAGTACAATTACTGTAATGGATGAAGATGATATATTTTTTGTTGATGAAGAAAGTAGGGTAAAAGAAGAAAAGAAACAACAAAAACTAGCAAAAGAAGAAAGGAAACAAAAGAGAAGTTGCAAATTATATTACCTTACTATTGATTCTTCCATTTTAAAACATCAAAAAGATTTTTTTGTATTGATAAAGTCTCAACTTGAACAACAACAATTTTTAAATGAAGAATTAAGAAATATGCCAATACAATTTACTTCATTTATTAATTGGATAAAAGAAATAGATTTTGTTAGAATAGTATTAATTATTACAAATACTTCTAAACTCCTTAAAAATAATATTGAATTATTTTATGAAATTACAGATGCATTTCTTACTTTATTAGACAATAACCATTTAACAGTAATATTTACTGCTCTTTCTGATGATATCTTCGCTGATAAAAAAATTTCTTCAAGAATTACATTTGGTAGAGATCCACTTATACTTAAAGGTATTTCTTCTCCTAAAGAAATGAAATCATTTCTTTTAAAAACAACTTCAATCAGTTCTAATGAGTGTTGGAATACATTCACTCAATCAATATTTAATGATAAAGATATTAATGATTTATTCCAATTATGTATTACTATTAATCCAATACGAAATATTGCTATTCATTTACTTCAAATAAATCAATTTAAATTAATTCATTCTGATACTTCTTTCATTTCATTTAAAATTCTTACATTATTATATCCTCAACCAATTTGGAATTTAACTCCATACCAATACATTGTATTAATTGGACTAAATCGACTTTCACAAATATCTTCCTCACCAATTATTTTAGTATCAGACTTATGTGATTTTCTCTTTAAAAATACAAAAAATATTAATTCATTACAAAATGTTAAACAGTCATTTTATTCATTAAAAGATTATCATTATCAAATTTTATTAGAATTACAAACAATTGGTCTTGTTACCATAAATGTTAAGAAATCAATTGTCAATTTAGAAATTACTCAATTAACAATTAATGATATTACAGCATCACTCAAATCTAATCCTCTTTTTAAAGAATTAATAGATTGGAATAATAGTCTTAACTTGGTTTTCCAAAAATAATGAATATAATTGAATAAAACTGTTAATTATGTGGTTTTTGAATTATAAACTTCCCAATCGTTTGTTCTATATTTTTTTGTTCTTTTGACTCAGAATGATCAACCCTTTCTTATGAATTCTTATTGCAAATATGAAAAACAATAATATTATTATTATAAAACAAACGTTAATGTTCTACCATTTAATTCAATACCATTAAAATTATCAATGGCTAACACACAACTTCTTGGGTCTTTATATGTAAGAAAACAAAACCCCTTATGTTCATCCCTTTCATTATTCCATGGCATATTAATATCAATTACTTCTCCAAATTGTGAAAAAACAATAATCATATCCCCTTCATTTAATTCACTTGCAATACCACCAATATAAATTTCATTATTATCTTTATATTTATAGTGCCAAGAGTCTTCATATCTACAACTATACTTTAAGTCTTGTTCTGATAATTTACTAATATTTGTTTGTCTTCTTTGGTATAAGCTCATTTTAAATTATAATTTTAAGTTTGTTTTGTATAACATAAAAAAATAACATAAAAAATAACATAAAAAAATAACATAAAAAATAATAAGTTCTGGTAACTGGAAGTTGAGTGGAATTTTTTTTTTCGTGTCAAAAACATTTTTTTCCTTTCTTCACGTTTTTAAAAAGAGATGGAAAAAACTATAAGAATAGTAAAAAACCTAGAATGAAACAAAGAAAACACAATATAATATTAACTTTTTTAAATGAAACTTTACTTTTCTAATAAGAGAATTAATTAATCCACTTTTAATAGTAAAAAAGAAGTAAAACTCTAATAACAAAAAACAGTTTAAAAAAAGTTTAAGTTGTGAACTAGAAATCATAAATTATGAGCAAATTCGTTATACTACCTTTTCTTGCTGCTGTGTTTTTAATTATTGGAGCGATATTAACTATTGTTTCTCTCCCACTCCCATGGGCTATGGCCAATGTTAAAACAGCTAACGTACATTATTCATTTTATTTACTTGGATGGACAACAGATAATTGTAAAGATGATAACGGTTCTCGCCTTCGTTATGGATATGGAAACACATTTGAATTTAAAGATTTAAAATCATCAGGTATTTGTGCTCTGGTATTTTTAATTATTGGATTAGTTTTTTCATTTATTTGTGCACTCTTCTATCTTCTTCATGCATTTGGTCCATGTCAAAAATGCTTAAAGAAAATTAAATTAAATGTAGGAAGAAGAACTTGGATTTTATTGATATTCGCATTTATCTCTCTTGCTATAAACATTGTTGGAATGATTTTATGGTTAGCCTTGTTCTTTGCACATAACGTTTCTGAGTGGCTTGCTCAAAGTTCACCAAATCCAAATTATGGTTTCTATATTGAATTAGCTTCAATTGTTGTTACTGCAGTTGGAATTCTTATTGCAATGTTCTGGAAACACAGTTAAGCTATTTGTTTTGTTCTCCTTTTTTAAAGAATTTAATACAAATATAAAATAAAAAGACGTTATTTTATGGTTATTTTTTTCATGTTATTTTTTATTACTTTCTTTTTCTTTTATTTAGAAGTATTGAAATTAAAATTATCAAAAACTTTTATGAATAAATTTAATTGTTTTTTTTCATTTTTCTTCTTTTTTCCTCTTTTTATTTGGTTCTGGTGCTTTTTCATTCTCCATTGAGAAAAAACATTTTAATAACTCTAATCCTTCTAATTCCATTAATGAATGATAACAATAATTTATTTCATGATTTGATTTATAGAGACTTGATTTAATTATTGTCATAACAGATCCACATCCACCAAATCTAGCATTAGAACATCCATAAATAATTTTTGTAATTCCACATTGTTTTAATGCTTCAGCACACATAATACATGGCTCACATGTTACGTAAAGAATACATTCACTTAAATGAACATGTTTTTCAACTAATTGATTAATACAAACTATTTCAGCATGTTGAGTTCCCTATAAATAATGAGGGGAGTCAATACCATTAATGACTAATTTAGACAAACGTCTTGAAACTCTTTTGTATGATTTCTTCCTTTTGCAACAATTTCACCTTTTGAATTAATTACAACACAACCAACAGGAACTTCTCCTATATTTAAAGCTTCTTGACCCATTTTTAACGCTTCATTCATATAATATTTATCATCTTGCATTATTAATATATTCTTTTTTAGTTTTTAATAATAACGTTTAATTTTTTTTTAACTTTTTAATTTACTTCTTTATTATATATTATAAAATCTTCTTATGTTATAAATGAATTAAAATTATCACTTAAGATTTTTCATATTGTTACCTTCAAAAGTTATTTAACTGTCTTATGTCTTTCACATAATATTACAACAGAAAAATTTCAAATCTTTAATTTTTGTTTCTCACTAAACATTACTCTTTAAATTAATTTGAAATTGTATATTATTCAACCTGTTTTTTATTTTATTTGAAAATTTTTTAAACACACCTAAGTTATATCTTCAGAATTACTTAAAAAATTTTTATAATTTAATAAATTAGAAAATAGAATTACTTTTAATTCTTTTTATGGATATTCTTCTATTTAACACTATCTTTGTTGAAATTGTAAATTTTGATAATTCTTTTTGTGAAGATATTTTAAACGTCATGAACATATAGAATTCGTTCTTTAATTCTGCTTCAATTACACTTAAGTTCTTTCTTTTTGAATTTTGTATGTTTATTAGACACTAATTTGGCTTGAGTGTATCGTACAAAAATAATAGTAGTTCAAGTATTAAGTTATAATCTATCACCTAAATTCAAAAATAAGTTAAATTTAAACAAGTTACATTAACCAATAAGATATCAAGTCTAATAAGAATTTTTTGACTATTCTATTTGTTATTTTGATTATCTTAAATGTTTTCAAAGAATGTGATAATTATTATAAAATAAAAAGTTCAAGTTGTTTAATTAATTCAGACTCAAGATGTGAACAAACAATGCAAACAAAAAATATCTAAATAGTTTAATAAAAAACCACAACCTTTATTTATAAGACTAAACCAATATATAAATTTATAGAAATAGAATAACATAAAATTAATGAAATGTATAATGTATTTGTTCAAATGAAAAATTGAATGATAACAAAAAAGAACACAACATTCTAATATATCAAAAGACTAATTAAAAAAATATTGGTGGTTCATTTAGATGTTTTAGTATTCCAATTATATTAAATATTCCATTATCAAAATGAAATATTATTAACCAAGAATCTTATTTAGATGAAGAGATATTTAAAATATATATAAAAGATGTGATTGAATAACTATAAATAATTTAATTAAATTTTAGATGTTTTTTTATTAAATATTATTATTTAACATAAAATAATAATTTTTAAAATGATGAAACAACATAATTAGAATAAAGCAACATAATAGAAATTAAACATATATGAATAATAGAAAAAAAAACAAGAGATATGATACTTAATAGCTATCTTCTGATTTTTTTTCAGCTTCATTCCTAACAGTGAGATCAGTCTCACGTTTTGTATCATTCTTTGTTCCTTCAGGAACTTTATTTGCGATTTCTTTTTCTTTCTTCATATTCATATATTTCTCTTCCATCTTACTTAATACTTTCTTGTGGTCAGTCCAAATAGTTTCCATAATTTTCATATAACTTGAAGGTACTTCTTGGTCAATACATTCAACTAATTTATCTATAAATGGTTGAGCAGGATCAATTATCCAATACATATTCTTTCTAAATTTCTCGTTTCCACAATATCCTTCAAAAAGAAGAAATTCTCTTCCATTTTTTTCAATAATAGAATATTTAATTTCTCCATTAAAAATAGTAATATATTCAACAACGAGATCAGCTCTAAATACTAATTTAAATAATATTGGTGAATATTCAATCAAAAACATTTTACCAATTATTGATGTTGGTACACATCTTTCTTTTTCAATAGCACATTTTCCACATCTAATAATTGAAATAATTTTTTCTTTTGATACAATTGGAACAGGAATCATTTGTACTGAATCATTTGTAAAATAATTAATAATTTTACATGAAATATATTTACTTGCTTTAAATTCTGATGGAAGTTGTCCTGTTTTAATTGATGGGATTAATTGATGTATTCTACGTTTTGGAACAATTGCTATTCCTTCTGACATTCTCATCAGTAATCTTTGATATGGATTTTGTTTATTTCTATTTACTTCAGTAATTTTCCAACTCCTTCCTTGGCGTTTAACAAGACTAAAAATTAATGACTTAGTATGGCTTGTAATTTGTAATACATCTCCAAATAGTACAAAGTTTACGTGATAATTTTTTAATTGTAATAATTCATTTCTTCTTAACACTGCATCAGACAATGCTTGTTCAGAAGATATAAATGAAACTATATGAACTGAATCCCATTGTCTTTGTTGTGTAATAAATAAACTTTTACGAAGACATCTTAATGGATGTGGTTTATCATAACTTGGTTTTAATTTATCAATACAGTTAATTAGCTGTCTTTGATTTGTTGGTGAAATAATCATCGTTGAATTATTATCTGATAACACAATTGAATATCCAGAAAAATAATTTGTTTTTAATATCATTTCTATCGCTTCTTTAACATGTCCTATTCTCGTTGGTAAGTAATCTTCATTCCACATCGTCCCATTTACTTCAATATTAAAAATACACAAATTCATGGAATAAATAAGTTCAGTTTATAGTCAATTATCAGTTTCTTTTTTGGTATTTTTCTTTCCCAATCCTTAGCTTATTTCTATTGGAATTAATTTCTTTACTATTTTTATTATATTATTTATTAAATATATCATTACATATAGTTTTTTTATTGACTTCAACTTGTTTTATTTTTATCTTTCCTTTTTTCATTTTTAAAAAACAAATACTAATTTTGTGTTTTATATAACTTATATAAAAAATTTTAAAATCTAACCTCCATTGACAAATTCTTTTACTTTTTAAATGAATTTATAAATTACCTCTTTTTAATGAAATAAAACAATAATCCTATGAATAATATTTTAATCAGAAAGATATCAATTTTATTCTCAAATCAATTTTGTTTATTTTAATTAATCAAATTATTATTTATTTAAAAGACTTTAGTTTAAAACTTGTTGAAAAATTTCAAAATAAAAAAAATATTGTGTTAGCCTCTGTGGTTTTCTTGTATGAAAATAGTTTTATAATGTCAATTTGCTTAAAGACTTAATATAATAATCTTTTTATCTTTTAGGTCAATTCTTAAAGGTGAAAAGTGTTTTTAAGGCATGTTTATATTTTTTTATGAACGAAATACTATTTACCACATTGTGTTCTCATAACTTAAATCTCTTATCGGCTTTAACAATGATCATTGTTTTTATATTGTTTTTATGTTGATAAGTATTTTTAGAATTCTTAAAAATACCGATTTGTTTATTCGGAATTTATAAGTCATTTTTCTGTTCTGTTTCAGTAACAAAACAATTATATAAAAGTACAAAACAAACACTCTATTTTTTAATTCATAACAGAAAATAACCAATAAAATTGTAAAATGACACATAATAAATAAAATTTTTAGGGGTTTTATTGTTGAATATTACTCAGATTTTGTACTAACTCATTTAACTACCAAAGAGAGGCTGTAATGTTATTTTAGATAATATTTTATCATGTTATTTTGGTTTAATGAAAAAAAAAACGTTAAAAAATATTAATGTTTCAGAAAAAGAAATTAAATAGATAGTGGTTCAAGGATTATTTAACATAAATTAAACTAATATTAAATAATACAAAGAAAATCCCTCCATGAAAAATAATGATAAGAATTTTTTATTGACTCTTGTAATACAAAATGAGAAATATGTATTTAAAAATACTAACTTGTATTTATTAATAAACTTTCTTTTTAAAAACTCAATATAATAATTATATGAAACATAGATAAATTTAGAATAAATTTATTGGATTAAAGTTTAATTATTTTTAAAACTTTTTTAATAATAAAAAGTAGTCATACTATTTAATAAAATAATGACTTAATTACATTGTTATGTTATCAATAATATAATAAGACGAAATATACACTACATTTCTAGTTTTTCTATTAACTTGGACATTTAACTTTTATTTCTTTAAAACCACTCTAAAATTGATAAAAAAGCTATCAAGCATGAAACTAGTATGAGCTTAATAGAACTCTTTTATTCACTGAAGGTAAAATGTGCATATTTGTTAAACAGATCATTTATTTCAACATGGCAATGGATCAGTGACTGTTAAACTGTCTGATGTGCCGTTATTAATTTTTGGTGTTTCTTTAGTTGGTCTTGAAATTTGAGTATTTTTGAGTAATGAAGCTTCAGAGATAGAACGCGAAACCATAGATTGAAATCGATGAAACAGATCTGGTTGAAACGGTGTTTCGTATGAAGTAGGACAATTTTCCATATTAGGATCATCAAAATTCATAACCTCTTCTTCTTTTATATAATTTATAGTAGGTGTTTTTATTTCTTCTGTTTTAAAAAGACTTGATTGAATTTCGTTTATATCAACTGGGTTATCTGATAATGCTTTTAATTCTTTCATAAAGCGTTTACTTTCTTCTTCCCATTTAGGTTGCACCAAAGATAAAAAGTCATCAAATCCAAAAACAGTATTACAATCAGATTTTCTAAGACAAGAAACAATTCCTTCAAGAATTTCATGCCCAATTGAGAATATCTGTTTATCTCTAATACTAATAGTAGAACAAAGTATTTCAGTAACTTTAGTAAATTTTGGACGTACTTGCTTCGGTTTTCTTTGTGCTCCTTTTGTTTGAATACCAAGTTTATTTCCAAGCTCAATAAACACTTCCATTGAAAGAGAGGTATATATCTCTTTGTCTCTTTTTCCATTCTTATCAATACATCTCTTTTCAAATTCTTCATCATTTTCAAATATAATTTCGTTATTTCTTTTTATTGATTGGACTTGTACATATGGAAGAGCTTTACATCCATGTTTTGGTCTTACAAATTGAACTTTATAACCAAAACAGGTAATCATAGACAATAAAATCATCTCTTGACATCCTCTTCTTTCAATTCTTCTATTAGCATTTCTTAAATTCTTTTTTTGTTCTGGTGTTGGCGAACTTATTTTTTGTTTTTCCATTTTCTTCCTATAATTTTAAAGATCGAGCTTAGGGTTTCTTTCATTTTTGAAAAGTGAAAGTTTTATTCATAAAAAAATTATATGACTTAAAAACTTATTTAGATTAAATTTCCTTTTTGAGTTCAAAAATTAAATTAGAAATCTTTTATTTAATTATTGCACCTCTTTAAAAAACATAACTAACCCTTTTCTCTTCTGGCTATGTATGAGTTATACGTCTTATTTTTGTTGTTTTTAGGTATTGTAAAATAATCTATATTATTATTGGAACATATAATAGTTCTTGTTACTGTTTATATTTGTTTTACTTCATTTGAAAGATTGATTTTTCTTATTTATTTCGGTAAAACTAACTTTGACTTAAATAATAATTTTTTTCCTTTAAAAGGAATTAATAAATAATAAAAGTGGTTTTCTTTAACAAACTTGCTTTAATTAAGACATTTAACTTTTTGTTATTATACATAAAAGATTGAGACTTGGTTTGGTTTGAAGTTTTTGTGTATTTTTAAATTACATATTTGTAATATTTTAACATTTCAATTAAAATCATATTGTGTTTGATGACTTTCTATTTATGAGTGTAGTTAAGTGAATTAATATATTTAATTTCTTTCATCAATAAAGTTGAAGTATTTTGTTTGGTATGTAAATATTCTTTATTATTACATCTAATTAATGAATTATCATAAAGTTATTATATTCTATTAACATTATGACTGAATATTTTCTTATTTGATATTATTTAAGTTATTATTCAATTAAGAAATGGTATTTATTTTATATCTAATGTCTTTTCAAACAAACAAGAAGCTATAAATACATGAAAACATTGTTCATATTATATTAAATTCATTGAACTTCATTAAGAATAAAGAAAATAATAAATGAGAAGTGAGAAGATTTTAACTTTTATATATACAAAATGATAGATAAGTTACATATTAATGAAATGGTAAATAGGTGTTGCTTCAAACAAGAGTTGTTATCAATAAATAATAAGCATGATGATATAAATGATAAATCAATGGCAAAAATAGTCAGCACCAATCAATGAATATATCAAAGAATTAAATGAACAACTCATAAAGAAATAATAGAATAATATATTCATCCTTATTAAGAACTAAAGAATAATTACAACATTTAGAAATATCTTTAAAAGGCATTGAAATAAAATAGAAAAATTATATAAATTGTTATTGAATAATGAACAAAATACTTTTTATTTATTTATTATTTTATTATTTTGTTAATTTCGAATAATAAGAATAACAAACCCACTTTTGTATTATAAATTTGTACTGAGTTAGATATTGGTCTTTTCACAAATTGTCTAATTAAAAGTAGTAACTCTCTTATATATTGTTTTTATAAATTAGATACATAAAAAGTTGTGTTATTCAATAAATCATTCTTTAATATTTAATTATCTTGACTAATTGTTGAGTCAAATTAATCTAAGAGAAAGTTATTTTTTGTTAAGACTTTGAAACTATTAATAAATATAAAATTTTTAAGAACAAAACTTCAAAATAACTTATAAAATCTTTGAACTTTTTATTAAATTAATGGGTCTCAAAGTCAGAATTTTAGGCTGTGGTGGAAATATTGGATTTAAAAATCAATCCACTTGTTTGATGTGTTTTTGTGGTGACTTAAATGAAGAAACTAAAGTAGCGTTAATTGATGGCGGAACAGGAATAATTAGATTAAAAGAAAAAGAAATTCCAATGATTAAAGATGTTGTTTTAACACATGCCCATATTGATCATACATGTGGTATTTCATTGCTAGTTGAATCATTTTACAATGACCAATTAATTCAAGTATGTAAACCAACTCTTCATTGTAGTCATATTGTGTTAGAACAATTAAATGATAGTATTTTTAAGAAAGGAATATGGATGAATTTAATAGAAAAGGGGTTTATGACATTTCAAAGTATAGAAGATGGAGAGCAATGTGTTTTGAGTAATGGAATTACTATTACTGCAGTAAAATGTCTTCATAGTGTATTGACTTTAGGATATATTATTTCTAATAAAACCAGTGCATTTGCATTTACTGGTGATACAACATATTATGAACCTTTTTGGAAAAGAATTAGTGAAGAGCCTAAATTAAAGGGAGTGATTTGTGAAGTTTCTTTATCGAATGAACTTGAAGAACGTGCTTTAATTTCAAATCATATGACTCCAAAAATGTTACAAGAAGGTATTAAACATTTATTACCAGGTATTAAAGTCTACGCTACTCATATTAAAAGTTATTCATACTATAAAGTAATAGAACAATTAAAAGATTTAGACCGTGAAATTATTGTTCTTGAAGATGAAATGGTTTTAGAATTTTAATAGACTTTTATAACCAACCACTATTTTGTTTATTTATTTATATATAGTAATAAATCGTTTGGTTAAATTTTTCAAACACACTCTTCATCTCTTAATCTTCATTTATATTTCTTTTCGGTTTTTTTTTTGGATTATTTTTATCATTTTGTTTGCACAACACCAATCCACAACACCTATCCTTCTTATGTCTTGTATTATTCCTACTATCTTATCTGAGAAATTAAATTCCAATATCTGTTCCCAGAAAAATGTTTGTGGCTTTGGATGAATTTAGCATATGGGAAAGTATTGTCTTCTTGTACAAATATTCACAATGGAATTTAAATTTATTTTAGTTGAGTCAATTTACCGTTTGTTACCTCATAAAAACTATTGGGAGAAGACTGAATTACTCATTAATAAAGACAAACCATCTAGCCATATAATACTGATAGTCTAGAAGAAATTTTAAAACAATTTAACCCCAATTGGAGTAAAATTATATAACAAAACGTCAACTTCAATTCGTTCCTTACCAAAAAAATACCTAAATATTGAATTATTCTAGTATATTTGAAACTGCCGAATATGGGAAATATACTGATTAAATATTTAAAAATGGTCAAATAACATATAAATATGGAAATAGTACTGTCAATTATAATTCATTAATATTATGTAATGCCTTGGACTTGAATAAAAATATTTAGAAAAATTATCACATATGGAAATTGTGAATAGGGATTATTTTTTATAATAATCTTCTTCCTTATATTTGTGAAATACAAAAACAATGAAAAAATGAAGGCGTACTTTAATTTTGGTTATGACTTACTTTGTAATGAAAAAAGATCAATTAATATATATTCAAATTTGGGTTTTGTGAGTTTGTGAAGTGATTATTTTTATTTCTTCAATACTAAAATCAATTGTATAAAATTCATTAAATTGGGTAATTAATATATGTTTATATATTTGTTTAAATACATATAATCATGTTTTGATATTTGATTTTTCTTCATTACATCATAACAATAAATGACTAATAAATGTGATGGTATAAGGACAATGTTTAAATTATTTTAAATTATCATTGTTGAATATTTTAGAATGAATATTTCCAGTCATAGTTACTCCTTCTTGTAACTTTACTATTTGGAGAAATGAATTTCTTTTTATATTTAATCATCTCCATGTTGTTATTGTTAATTTTTTATCATTAAATATTCCATTTCATTTTTTGATAGATTCTTTTAATTCATTTAAATATCATTCATTTAATTCATTAGTTACTTATTCAAACACCTTCTTTACATCATGTTTTCTTTCATTTAATTGTATTGCAATTAATTCATTCAAACTACTCTTCTTACAAAATGCTTTTTTTATTCTTTTTATTACTCCATTTCGACTTTCTTTTATTGTTTCTTTCATTTCTCATATTTCTGTGTAGTTTCAACTTTTATTTTATTAATACTTATATCTTTGATGTATTTTATTATGATATTTATATTGAAATTATTG
>NW_008580049.1:0-6236 GCF_000257125.1 Entamoeba nuttalli P19 | reverse complement strand
TTCATGATGATTATATTGTGTTATTTTCATAATAAAACTATTTATGTTAATACCAATAATAGTTATTTCACATATTCTTCTATCATTTATAATTATTGATTGTTATGGATTTCTCTTTCTTTCGTTATATTGGCTCTTTTATATTTTCTGTGGTGTTTCTTGTAATGCGTGTTTTTTTATTTACTTTTTAATGAAAAATCTAAAAGAATTTAAAAAGAACTTAAAAAGTTAACTCAAAGAAATATGACTGAAACAGACATACAAACTACTAATCAATTAGACTGTTTTAAAAAGTTCTTTGTTTTTGACGATGGTTATTCTTCACTTAAAGAAGTTGGTATTAATAGTGGATTTGATACAATGGATATTAGGTCCATTGCTTGGAGAATCTTTTTAGGAGCATTACATGGAATTTGTGGGAATGGATGGATTGAAGAAACACAACAACAACGAAACAAATATCAAATGCTTGTTGATAAATTAGAAAATGGACCTATAAGGGAAAAAAATTTAAAAAAGTTAACAGAAGAGAGTGATACCATTCCAGACCCATTATCAATTAATGAAAAAAACCCTTGGTGCCAACATTTTAATGAAATGGATGTTGAAAAACGAGTTGGTGTTGATATTTTGCGTTTATTTAGTGAATATGATTTCTTTAGAAATGACCAAGTTAGAGAACATATCAAAAGAGTTTGTGTCATATACTCACTAGAACATAGTGAATTACAATATAATCAAGGATTTCATGAATTAGTAGGTGTATTGTATTATTGTATATCAAGAGATATCCAGTCATGGAAAGGAACAAAAGATGTTATGGATAATCTTATGAAAGATGAATTTAAAGAAAGTATTAATGCGGATGTATATAAAGTGATGTCTTATATTTTTGATGAACAATACATGGAACATGATGCATATACTATGTTTGATTTATTAATGCACAGTGTTACAGATTTTTATGACCCAAATGAAACAAGAAATTCTACAATTGAATCACCTGATGGATCTGCTACACATACTAAATTAATGATAAAATGTGATAAATTATTTAAAGAATTAGAAAAATTAGACAACCAATTATATTTACATCTTAAATATGAAGGAATTCATTTAGTCATATTTGGAACGTTTGTTTCTTCTGTTTCTTATTATTATTAATCATATAATAAACAAAGCTTAGTCGTTGGTTACGTTTATTATTTGATCGAGAGTTCCATGTAATGGATGTTCTTAATGTATGGGATGCGATCTTTGCTTATGGAAACAATTTAGAATTTGTCGATTATTTATTCCTTGCGATGATGGTCCAAATAAGAGAGCCTATTTTAGAGTCATCACAATATTCAACGACAATGATGCTATTCATGAAATATCCAGACATAAAAGATATACATGATGTTATCAATTTAGCAAAAGAACTTGCAGATAAAAAGGGAGACTATGACCCATTACCTTATATCAAACCATTATCTGGAACTACTCTTACTCAAAAAGTTATGGAAATGGGAACTAAACAAAGAGCCCAAAAGAAACAAGAAGAATTTACTATTCCTAAGCACGTTCAAGAAGATCGGTCTGTTGTAGAACAGCAGCAAGAACAACAAAAAACAGAACAACAACAAAAGAAAAAGGAAGAGGCTGAGACAAACGAGTTAGTAAAACAACGAATTAAACATAGTATCCAATTATTAAGTTCATCAATTAATAATGAAGGTGTCATTTCTGATCCTTCTGGAGTAGTAGAGGCATTATCAGAACTAAAATTAGTTAATGCCGTAATGAATGGATTATTACCAACAGAACTTGCTGATGGATATTTTAATATTTTTGATAAAAAAGAATAAACTACTTAACCTTCGTTTTTTTAATCATTTCTTTTATTACCAAATCTTATTATTTTCTTTCTCCTTTTTATATCAAGAACTAGAAAGTGCTCACTTTTATGAATCAACCCCAACCTCAAGTTGTTTGGTTTCAAAATCAAATTAAAATTTCTAAAAGAAGAGGTTCTCATTTAATTACTAATGAAGTTATTAGATGTGTTTCTCAACAACTCAAAACTATTAAAGTTGGAATGTGTAATGTATTTTGTTTGTTTATCTTACTATTTATTAGACTTATAGACTAACATAAATTAGTAATGCATACATCTGCTTCATTATGTATTAATGAAAATTGTGATCCATGTTTGTTGATTTTTATAATTACTAAGAATATTTTCATGTGATGTAGCTGTAAGAAAAGACATGGAGACTATTTTTAATAAACTAATCCCAGATGGAACAAAACCATATGAACATTGCATGGAAGGAGATGATGATATGCCAGCACATGCTAAATGTTCTATGTTTGGATGTAGTTTAAATATTCCAATAAGAGAAGGTGATTTGTGTTTAGGGACATGGCAAGGTATCTATTTAAATGAACATAGGGATAATGGTGGATCAAGAACAATTGTTGTGACTCTCAATGGAATTAAGTAAACTATTTTTTTTTCTTCAAAACCACAAAATTTTACTTTTATTTAACAAAAAACCCTTTTTTCATTTATGAGTAACAGTCATTATATTCTTTTAACATGCAACCCTGGAATGGTAGAGAAAATGAATTTAAGTTATTCGAGCAAAGTGTTCGTGGACTTATGGATTGTTGGTCTACATTAAGACTATGTGTTGAACATCAATTTGGTGGTGTTAACTCACAACAAAAAAAAGATTCAATGGTCCAAAGTATTATATCAAAATATAGAACAAAAGGAAATACAATTAATCCACATTCAATCATTGATTTTCTATATAACTTCTTTGAACAAAAAATGAATACAAGTTGTGAAGATGAATCTATTGAAGACGTTGCAGAATTAATAAGTAGACTATGTGCTGAATGTATTGTAGGTGATACAACTTTAGCACAAAATATTATTGAAGAAGCTAAAAAACCATTAGACTCTGCAGGGTTCCAACAATTCTTAAATGAAGATGAGGAGTATGAAGAAGATGATGAAAGTGATGACAATAAAAAAGAAGTATCAGATGATGAAAGTGGAGAATATGATCCAAATGCTGGAGAGTATGATGAAGATAGTGAAGAAGATGAAGAAGAAGAAAACACTGATAGTTCAGACGAGGAAAACAATGAAGAAGCCTCAAGGGAAGAAAATGAAAGTAGTGTGAAAGAAGAAGAAGTTTAAATGAACAATTTCACATAACATAATGATAAATAAAAAGTGTTTTTCTCTTTTTAAGACAAAATTTTTAAATTTTGGAAATAGTGAATTTTTGTTGATAAATATTAAGATAAATCTCATTCTCATCATTGAACTAAAAATATATGAAACAAAACTAAAAAAGAGTTTTATAATAAATAATGATTAGTTTAGATTTGTTGTTAAAAAGAACTAAAAAAAAATAATTCTTATAAGAAAAAATGTCTTGGTTCAGAAGAAATACTACAAAACAAACAATAGCAAAAATGAATGAACAAATTAAAACTATGGAAAAAAAAGAAGAATATGATAGAAAAAGAATGGAGATGGAACTTGAAAAAGCAAAAGAATGTATGAAAAAGGGAGATAAGACAGGAGCTGCTCAACATTTAAGAAAGAAAAAGATGCACGAAAAAAATATGAACGAGACTATTAATTTAAGAATGAATTTAGAAAGTCAAATTCTTGAAATGGAAAGTGCTAAAGTTAAAGTTGATACCGCTAGGTCTTTTGCTGCAGCTAATAAAGAAATGACAAAAATCAATAAGGAAATGGATGCAGGAAAGATTGAAAAGACAATGGATGAATTACGTGAAAATAACGAAAAGTCTCATGAGATTGGTGATCTTTTAGGTGAAGACTTACAAGACATTGACCAAGGAGAATTAGAAGATGACTTGGCTGAATTAGAAGATCAAGTTCTTGACGAACAAGAAGATGAATTAGCGGAATTAGAACAAGACCTTCCAGCACCAAAAGCGAAAGTTACTAAACAAAAAGTAACAAAGAAAACTTTAACTCAAGAAGAAGAAGATGAATTAGCTGAACTTATGTAAAGCTAACTTTTATAAAACAACTTCATTATTTTTGGTTAATTTTTATAGTCTGTATAATAAAAAAACAAAGAATTAATAAGGTATTATAACACTGATATGAATAAAAAAAATAAATTCATTTTAGTAGAGTTATTCTTCCTTAGAACATGAAGTTTGAGAAAGAATTGAGTAATGTGTTAATAAAATAGATATGACTCCAGTAATAAAGAAGCCAGTGAATTTAAAGTGATGATAATGTATTTGGCAAAACGTAAGATAAGAGGCAATAATCATTATCATATTGGTCAAGCTTTGATATTTGAAAGGGGTTTTGATGAACAAAGTATAAAGAATGATAGAAACAATACCAAATAATATCCCATAAAAAACTTGTCGTGGAGTATGATATCCTCTTAATAAAGTATCTCCCATAGTTAATAAACAAGTGAATAAATAAATTAGTAATCCTCCTTTCCCAAGAAGGATATGTTTTGTATTTGGGAGGTCATCAATACAAAATAATTCTTGTACTGTCTTAAAAAATGTTTGATTATTTTTTTGTTCACAAAACTCAAAACAAAGCAAGTTAGAATGCTTTGGTTGAAAGGTGAGTTTTCTAAGTAAATGAACAAAAAGTGCAAAGAAGAATATTGCGGTAAAAAAGTGTCCACTAATACCATTAGGTTTAGCATTATTAACACTGCAATTAGTGTCTCCAATATTTTCTTTAAGGATTCCAGATATAAAATATAAAGAACGATGGAACATATACCCATTGAGGAAATTGTTAACCACATTCATCATTACTACAAATTTTCCTTCTACCTTTCTGACTGAAGTAATCACAATTAATGCCACAGAAATAACCAACGTAAAGTTGTAAGGGCTAAATAATGATGAAACTCCTTTTCTTTGAGCTACAGTACGATCACTATAGCAATCATCAAAACCATTTTTATTATACATCACATACCCTATTAAGACCAGTTGAGGTATTAAAAAAAATAAGAATAAATGTCTTTGAATTAAGAGGAGTATTGAACCAATTATACCCATTTCTTTTTTTAGTTTATCTTTTATTTCTTTAAATTTCTAATTTTTTATATATTTTGGTGACTGTTGAATAAACATAATTATTTAAGTGCTAACACAAACAAAAAATAGGATTAAAATAGTACAATGGATGAAGTAATTAAACTATTGATATAAATTGATTCTTTAATACATTTTTGAATAAACATTAACACATTAACATCTATTTAAAATAAATATGACATTTTTAATAAATTTTTTTGTAAATTAAAAGTATAAAAACTCATTTTTGCACAATCCAAGAATCATTAATAATCTTAGTGTGTGTAGTCAAATGAAAAAAAATGCAGAATACAATGTAATTATCAGAATTATTTTTATTGGTATTGGAAAATAATAAAAATATTTGTAACTAATTAACGGTAAAATGAATATAATAGAATTGTATAATTATTGATAGAATCACTAATCAAATGAAATATTGATAAATTCATCAATGTAAAAAAAGTAAAACATTAAATAAAAAGAATGTACAAAAGTAAAATAAATAAACAATTTCTATTATTTTATTGAATAACGTTTATTAAACATTTCAACAATAATTAAAAATTTCAAAGGAAAGATGCAAAAGAAATAATGATAAAAAGGTATGGTTAGGATGCAGAATATAGGATTAGCAAGGTGATATGAAGATAATTTTAATGTGTATATAACATTACATCCAGACTAAAATAACAGGAGATAATTTTTAAGAAATAAAGAAATAAAAAGAAAAACAACAAATAAGATGAAATAAGTAATATGAAATAAAAAGAATATGAAATAAAAAGAATAAGGTTTGAAGAAATTCAAAATAAAACAATAGAAATAATAAAGTAGATAAAATAAATAATGACAATGAATAAAGAATTTGAATAAAAATGAAAAAGTCGAAGTCAATAGAAATAAAACCATGTTTGATTCTAACAAAAAATTAGAATAAGAAAGAAACACAAAATGAAATATATCAATAATGATATTACTTTAGAATATTGGAAATAATATATGAAATATAAATGATGATTAAATATAGATAACATGAAAAATAAAACAAATCATCTTTTTGAATGAAAGATACAGAAACTATGATAATGTTAATATGACAAATGATGAATTAAATTTAAGTTTAATGAAAATAA
>NW_008580048.1:0-541 GCF_000257125.1 Entamoeba nuttalli P19 | reverse complement strand
TTTAATTTTATTTGTAATTCATTTTCATTTATTTAATTGAATTACATTCATCATTTCTATCATTTCATTTATTTCTTATTTGATTTTATTCTTTATTTTGATATTTATTTTATCTTCTTTGTTTTTATTATGATATTTGTTTATGATATTATTTATTTCTATTTGAATTAATGATCAATTATTAATAATGATGAAATGATAAATGAAATAATTCGTATAATTTAATTGTTATTATAGTATAAATAATACATATTTTCATTTATTCTTCTATTATTTATATTTCTTACTGAAGTAAAATCTCATTCTTTTGTTATTTGTTTTTATATTATTTGCATGATGTTTCAGAACTTCTATCTTCTTTGAAGAAATATTTAAAATAATAAATTAAAACATTATAAAATATAAATTATTTTACTTATTACATATTTTTAGTTGGTTGTATAAATGAGATATATCAAAATTCACTTCTTTAACAATGTCAATCTCAATTTGTAATTATTTTATTAATCTGTTACTTTCTTTATTTATTAATCCATTAATT
>NW_008580047.1:0-402 GCF_000257125.1 Entamoeba nuttalli P19 | reverse complement strand
ATAAAATAATGTTAAAAGAAATAAAAAATACAAAGGAGAGTAGTCTGAATTGAGTTAACCTTATAAAGGCCCTTACATATCCCACTGATGCTTAATGGTCCTCTACCCATCCCAAATCCATGAAACTATTATAAAAATAATTTACTCGGATGAATTTCTATTAAGTAGTGTAAGCTTTCGCCCACCCCAATCCTATTGGGCAATCGGACATCCTCAGACCTTCCCCAGGGTAAAAGATAGTAAAAATGAAACCATCTCTCCCCGAAATGTAAGCTTCCCTTGTATATGTTTTTTAGATTGTATTATTTCCTTTTATATTTGAAGGGTTTTATAAAATTCTTATTTGAAGTTTAAATTTTTACTTTAAGAATAAAGAAAATTATAAAAAAATAATAATAAATT
>NW_008580046.1:549-5887 GCF_000257125.1 Entamoeba nuttalli P19 | reverse complement strand
CATCATTTCTTGTTCACTTTTTTTATTTTTTTCTTTTTATTTTTTGTAAAATGAAAGTTTTATATTTAAAGATTTGATAGGTGTCATTTAATTATTAATGTATCTAACCTCTTTCTCAATACTACAAACAGAGACAAAACACATTAGTGAAACTTTTCAAAAAATGACAGAGAATTATTACTCAGATTATATGATCTCTAATGATTCTGATAGAATGTACAACTCAGCTGGATAACAAAATATTCCAATATACGATTACGGCTTAGATGTTCAAAAGAGAGTTCTGAAAGAGAACTTACTAAACAAAGAAAACACGCCATTAAGAGAATTTTTTTTTGTAATTATTGTGAGGAAAACATAGAAATAAACACTATTTTAAACAATCTCAATACCATTCACAAATTAATGGAAAAATTTGGAATGAATTTTGTGACTCGTAGTGAAGTTCTAACCAAAAAGATGTTTGATTTTGTGTTAGAAGTTCTTTTTCAAATGGTTTTTGTGATAAAAAGTATTTAGTCACAAAAGTCCCATTCTACAACATCTTTTAATGAAACTAATTTTTCAGAAGAAGGTGAGCTGACTAACACTCGTTCGAAGTATATTGCTATAGAAAAGGATTTAAATCAAAGTATTATTGATGTTTCAAGTACTAGCAATGATAAACTTAATGAGTAGTGAAAATGAATTAACTAGTAGTGAAAATGAAGAGCCAAGTATTAATCTGGAGTTCTATAACCACTGTCTAACTACTCGAGATATTTCAATACAAAATCTAAAAAATTCATTTAAGTCAACAACATTTGGTTATATGAAAAGACTTAATGAATGAGTTTTTCACAAAATGCCACAAGAATTATTTTATTACTCACCAACAAATCAAATAATTGAATCAAGAAATGTTAGAAAGCAAATAATTGAAGCAATTCAAAATGAAGATACGTTTCTATTTATTCTTTCAAAACACATTTATGTTGCTTCATTCTCAAGTCAAAAACCTCAAATTGATAATGGATTGAATTGTGATAATACATTTAAGACTTATCAATTTATAAAGGATAGCAAAAAAAATATTTTATAGAGTTAGTGAACTTTACTAATAAATGTTATGACTTTAGTAAAAACTATTATAACAATATTCTTACGGCATATTTTGAATTTTCTATCACAGCAACATTAGATTTAAATTTCAAATCTGATGATGGAAAATGGAATAGTTTGGTATATGAGACTGTTCCTCCAGAAGGTGAATATCTTGATGCTTTTGTAAGTAATCCAAATTATATTAGAGAAAAAATTGAACAAATGCTTATTGTAAAATGGGTATAATCTAACACATCTTTAAATTAGTAAGTCTGCCTTAATATATTTAATTATTTTAAAAACAATCAATGACATAGTTTTAAAGACTTTTTTCAATTAAATATATGGAGGTACAAATCAAAGATATATTATTATAATAAAATGATTTTAATTTTTGAATAATTGCTTTTTGTTTTTTTTCTTAAAAATCTCAGATTTATCATAATGGAGCGTTTGGTAACTTTAAATTTCTGCTTTTTATTACATAGTTAATTATTATTTACTTTTTAGAAATACAACTTAAAGAAGTTATTAATGTACCTTCAGTCGTTGGTATTCAAGAACATCAAATTTATAAAAATGGAAGGGTCTTAGTTAAAGACGGTCATGTAATTTTTGATTTTTGCAACACAGGAATATTATTTAAGACAATTCAACAAACCACACTATTAATTTATCTCACTGGATTTGTAAGATTAAAAATTAGAGTAGATGATAATACTTTTACTCAAGTAATTCCTATGAACCCATTCGAAAGTAAATACACTACTCTTGAATTACCAGGAAATAAAGTTATTCAGTTAACTAAAGTTACTGAGGCACGTTCGAGTAAAGTTGATATTGTTGGTATTATAACTGGAAGTATTGAGACTATTCATAAAGAAAAACTACCACATATTGAGTTTATTGGAGATTCTCTTACTTGTGGGTATGGAAACATTGGACAAAATTCTGAATTTGAAACTGATAGTTCACAAACTTGGTGTGTAGATATTGCAAATTATCTTCATTGTGATTATATGACCACTTCATGGAGTGGTATTGGAGTGTTAAAGAGCAATCATAATGTTACTACTAATCAATTACCTGTTATAATTCATCGTTGTATTGCAACAGATGAAGCAAGTCATTGGAATATTAGTGATTGGAATGCAAAATATGTTTTTCTCAATATTGGTACAAATGATTATGCAATAGAAGCTGATAATGTGTTTGACCTTAATTTTAAAAATGCAATGAAAGATTTAATTCAACTATACTTCAATGAATATGGTTCAAACCTTCTCTTCTTTATTGTTGAAGGACCTGTTATTTCAGGTCATGGAAAAGAATATATAAAAGAAATATCATTAGAGTTTGTTCATACAATGAAGAATGTGTTTTATATTGAAACTTTTATTGATAAAAATAATCCTTCATTTTGGGGATTTAGAAACCACCCAAGTGTAGAAGGGCACCACCAAATGTCACAGCAAATTATACCTCAACTTGAGGCAATTCTTCATAAATTATAATCAGTATTTTTGATTATCTAAACAATAAAAAAACTATTTTTATTTACTTTTATTTTAGTTTTAAAAGATATTTTTATTGATTAGATATGAAACTTAGAATCAATTTAATATCAATAGGTATTAAAAATAACTGTCTTAAAAATTTATTTTGAGTATCTATAAGAAGTTTTATTAAAATGTATTCTCAAAATTATTCTGGTTGTTCAAAAAAATTTCTTTCTTCAAACTAAAATCTATTTGTTTAATTTATTTATTATTATATCTTTAATTCATATCATGAAGTGATAATTAAGATATTACGATTACTGAAACAATACTGAAATCATTCAACTTTTTAAGAAATTACATTATATCTTAGAAAATTAAATTAAGAAATTATGAATATTGTATATAACAAATATTTTATAAAATAATAAAATATAAATTGAAAAATAAAAAAAATAAATCTTTACCAATTTAGTTAAATAAAAAAAATTCATTATTAAAGTAATATAAATTAAAGATGAATCTTTCTTTTGGAAATAATGATGTAAATGAAATAACCAGTCAGTATTTGTAATAAGAATGCAATAACATAAATGAAAGTAGGAGTTGATTTAATGTTTTGTGCTTCTTTCATTTTTAATTCGAACTTTGCAACTTTATTTGCAGCACTTTGAGCATAAGTAGAAACTTCATTTGTCATACTTTGAATTGATTGAGTTTCTTCTTCATGAGACTTAATTTTATTTAAAATAACTGATGTAATTTGTGAATCAAGTCTATAAAATTTATTTAATAATTTACTTAACTTAAATACTCCATAAAAACAACAAACTCTTTATTTGATTGTTGTGCAATATGACCAAGCATATGTGATATATATCCAACCCCTCGTTGATTTTCAGAATCAATAACATTATATTGATGGCTCATTCTCATTACTTCTCCAAGTGCTTGATAAATTCTTACATAAGCATTAGATAATTCATGTGGACTTTTATCAAATAATTCTTCTCTACTGAACGACATTGCCACTTGAGGAACACTCTTTTTTTGTTCAATAATTTTCTCTTTACCAATACTTTTTTTATTTCCTTTTTCTTTTCTTAATGAATCAGGGTTCCTTCCAATTGAATTTCGTTGTTTATTTTTTAGTTGTTTAGCAGATTGACCAAGACAATAAATGATAAAGAATACAAATATTATGCTTTTCATTAAACAATTTTTAAGTTCTTTTTCTATTTTTTTAGTTTTTTAATATAACAAAGGTAAATAAAATAATAATTTAATTAATTTAAGTAATTAGATTGAAACTTAAAGAAATGTTCCACATCGTTACTTTGAATAACATAACTTTTTATAAACAATTTAATTGTCAAGTTTGGTTCAAAACTTTTTAATCTAAAAGTGATGTTGATAAACCTCTTTGTTTCTAATTTGTATTTGTCATGTTAAGCTCTGTATAAACGTCTGGTTATTATAGGTACATGAAGTAAACTCACAGTATAAAGTATGTTCATAAAGATATTTTATAAGACATCGAATTTCTTTATAACTTATTTTAAATTAGTTGATATTTATTTTATGTATTTTTTTTGTTTGAATTTCTTAAGAATAAAATAAACAAAAACAAATGAATTATTTTCTATATACTTATTAATTGTTATTTAATCATTTAATGCGATTACTCAACTTTTTCTTTTATTATTTCCAACTTTTTACTTCAAACATTACAATAAAATTGAAAGTTATAAATAAAATAATTCTTATTTTTGTTTATGTCTTTGATTTCTTTGATTTCTGTATGTTTTATTGATAATAAACTATATTTTATTTATTTGAAGCATTACTCATTCTTTCCTCTTTAATTAATTTCACACTCCAAATATTTATATTTTGAGAGGATAACGATTTATTTTGTGGTTATTTATTGAATCCATATTTATCAATTTTTTATCTTATCTTGTTATTCCAACAAAACATGAACTATTTTTAATAAAATAGAATATAACTAAGTTGATTCTAGAGTATATATCCTATTAATATAAAAGTTTTATATCAATATAAATACTAAGAGATGTAAAAAAACATATTAATAGATTATAAATAATTAAAATATATAATAAGTTAAAACTGATATATGCTAAAGAAGAACTATTTTCAATATTAATATCAACTTCAATATCAAATAATATAAATAGTAAAATAATTAGTAAAATAGAATGAGATAAATTAAAATGGAGTTACTGTTAAAATGGACAATAAAGAACATAAATATGAATATAAGATAATAAAGGCAAAAAAAAACAAAAATAGAAAAAGATGTTATTGATAATATAAATATAAAAATAGAATAACAACTAAAAATAAAATAATTATAATCATTTTCAAACATCATTCAAATTTCATCTAATCTTATTTCTATCTCCAATATATATATATACTGTACTTGATGATAAAATAAATCAAATAATAAAACAAAATACACCTAATATCAAAACAAATGATAAATAGAAGAATAAACAAACAGAAAATAACACAATTAAATAAATAATTCAATTTCATAATTAATAATGTTTAATCAAAATATAATAATCATTAAATATCAAGAATAATAACAAATTCAATGAAATGACAATTCATTTCAAATAAACCACTAAATTCACAACATAAAATGAAAACACCAAGAGTAAAAAATAAAATATGTTTTATTTTCAACACATTTATTAAAAGAATGAAATATAAATGATAAGAAGAAA
>NW_008580046.1:191-539 GCF_000257125.1 Entamoeba nuttalli P19 | reverse complement strand
TATAAATGATAAGAAGAATGAAGAAGAGAAATTTAATGTATTATATTTAAAAGAATAAAGAATAATAAATAATTAAAAAAGAAGATAAAAAAGAATAAGAATAAAGATAAATAATAAGTTAATTATCATTAATGAATGATAAAAAGAACAATAAATGATAATATAAAAACAATTAAAATATTCAAGTATCATCACATTTCTATACACATAATAATGAAATAATTGTAAGAGATGATGAATAAACATTTTTAATAGAAGATATAATAAATAAAGAAAATGATAATCAAGAAAAGAAAATATACAATAAATAAATGATATAATAATTTGAATATATTTAAATTAAAATGA
>NW_008580046.1:110-181 GCF_000257125.1 Entamoeba nuttalli P19 | reverse complement strand
ACATAATATCAAAACAAATGATAAATAGAAAAATAAACAAACAGAAAATAACACAATTAAACAAACAATTT
>NW_008580046.1:0-100 GCF_000257125.1 Entamoeba nuttalli P19 | reverse complement strand
CAAATTCAATGAAATGACAATTCATTTCAACTAAACCACTAAACTCACAAGATGAAATGAAAACACCAAGAGTGAAAAATAAAATATGTTTTATTTTCAA
>NW_008580045.1:435-566 GCF_000257125.1 Entamoeba nuttalli P19 | reverse complement strand
CATTTTTTTCTTTGCTAATTTTCGTACCCAAACTATTACTGTGATATTTTATCTTTCATGTTTCTAATTATTAAAACAGCAGTAAATCAAACAGAAATTTATTAAATATCATTTAACTATTTATTCATCGT
>NW_008580045.1:0-425 GCF_000257125.1 Entamoeba nuttalli P19 | reverse complement strand
TTTTTCAATTATTTGCTTTTTTCGTTGCCTCATTTAACTATTTATTCATCGCATATATTTATTATAAATTTATTTCACTATAAAACTTCTTATTAACATAATAAAAATTACATTCCAATATAAATTATTTATTCATTAATCTTTTATCAGTTATATCATTTTATAGTATTACGATTGAAACAAATACTCAATAATAACATCTATATTGAAAAGTCAATTTAATGATATACCATTAAAAATAACATTGATTATTTTTATCAGAAGAAAACAATAATTAGTCAATAGATTTAGTCATTGACATAAACACATAAATGAATTATGTAAATATCAAATAATGTTATTACTTTATAATTTTAACAAGTATTATGAATAATGTTCTTATTAAATTCAAAACATAAATATTTGGACTAGAAATTTAATATAAA
>NW_008580044.1:0-233 GCF_000257125.1 Entamoeba nuttalli P19 | reverse complement strand
TCTCTATTGTTATTATATTCTTCTTGTATTATTCTTGTTTTTATTATCTGGTGTATTTTCACATTTGTTATTTCTTTAATTATTTCATTGTTTTATTTCTTATATTTTGATTATCTTTTCATTGTTTCTTTCATATTTATTTTAACTTTTATTTTCAATGATTATTTGTTCTTTACTATTCATTATTGGTTATTTTTTATTTCTTTTGTTTTTTACTTTCATTTGTTTGTGTT
>NW_008580043.1:0-522 GCF_000257125.1 Entamoeba nuttalli P19 | reverse complement strand
TCTCTATTGTTATTATATTCTTCTTGTATTCTTCTTGTTTGTATTATCTGTTGTATTTTCATATTTGTTATTTCTTTAATTATTTATTGTTTTATTTCTTATATTTTGATTATCTTTTCATTGTTTCTTTTCTATTTATTTTAACTTTTATTTTCAATGAGTTGTTCTTTACTATTCATTATTTGTAGTTTAAATAACAAATAGAATTGAATACAAGAAATTCAAATTGAATGAAATGATAAGAAAATAACAAATAAAATAATGAATAATGTTAATATAAAAAGAAATGAATATAAACAATATAGTTAATGAAAGAAAATGATAAGATATTTATATGAATTAATAATTCAATAATTACATCAAATAATAAATGAAATAATGTATTATTTGTAACTATAAAATAAACTGAAGTTATAATATTAAATTATAATGTAAATATGAAAATGCAATTTAAATACGATTTAAATATGAATTAATAAAAGAATATTCAAATATTGAGAATAACTAAAATATAATATAATA
>NW_008580042.1:0-1053 GCF_000257125.1 Entamoeba nuttalli P19 | reverse complement strand
AAAATGTTTCTACAACTGAATTTGAATTGATTAAATTATAATAATATCACATTCAAAAATAAAGAATAAGAATAAAAGAAATTGAAGAATGATAGAAATATTTAAAATACAAATAAATGAATATTTTGAATTGATAGATTAGAAAGAATTTCATTAAATGAAACAAATCAATTAAAAACAACAAATTATCTTTTTGTTTCTTTTTTTAAATAAGTAATTTCTTATTCTTATTTCTTTTTCATATCTTCTTATTTCTTTGTTTTATTCTATTTATTATTTTTATATGTTTAATCATCTTCATTTATTCATTCATCATGTTTTTATGTTTTTAATCTTTTTATTTCTTTTCTTCATTGTCTGTTTCTATTCATTATTATCTTTTTCTTGTTGTTTGATTATTCTTTTCGATTTAAATATAGTCATATAACATTATTGTGGTTATTCATTTATTGTCTTCTTTTCATATATTTATCTTTTATTTCTTTTCTTTCTTTATTTTCCAGTATATCTAAGTTAAAAAACTTCTTTGTATTATGTGTATTAATTCTCTTATTTTTATTCCTCTTCTTTCATTGAATTTAATTCTTTTATTTGACTTTGAACATGTTATTTTCTTTTGTTTCTGAACTATTCTATTCTTTCTTTTTCTTAAAGACTTATTTCTTACTTCTTTAATTCTATTAAATTCGTATTGTTATTATTTCTTTTTGTTTTAAATATTTTTCTAGCTATGCCTTTCACTACACACTTCTTATGCTTCTTATTATTTCATCGACTCCTCCTTCAATAACTATTTCTATTACATTTTGTTAAAACTTTATCAAAACTATTGTTTTGTGTTTATTGTTTTTTGTCTTTATTTCTTCAATGAAAAGACAGATAAGTTGTTGACGAACAATTTGATGAAATGAAAGAGTCAAATAAGTGGATGAATGAGAATGAGTTGTTTGAGTTTAGATAAATGCAGAATTACATATTCATCACCACAAATAAAAGTCATTATTAAATGGATAAACTCATTAATAATTTTAAGATGAACGAAGAAAATAGAAG
>NW_008580041.1:0-218 GCF_000257125.1 Entamoeba nuttalli P19 | reverse complement strand
ATTTAAACAATATGAATAAACAATAAGAATCAATATTAAAATAAGATAGAAAATATCTTTATTCATGAAATATGAAAATATATGAAAAACAACATTTGAATATAAAACAATAATAATTCTATAAAATCATCAAATGAAAATATAAAATAAATTCTAAAATATACAAATGATATGAATATATTAAATATAAATTATAATATCTATTCATTGTTCTAATA
>NW_008580040.1:299-364 GCF_000257125.1 Entamoeba nuttalli P19 | reverse complement strand
TAAACACATCTTCCATTTTAATTTGATATTAATAAGTTCAAAATATGACTATTTAAATTGTTAAT
>NW_008580040.1:0-289 GCF_000257125.1 Entamoeba nuttalli P19 | reverse complement strand
TTTGATCAAATACTGATGTATCAATATTCCCAATTATCTTTATCTGAATCAAATAAGATATCGTTATTCTTTTTTCTGTCCATTCTTCTATTTGTTTAATAAACACTATTCTTCTATTTGTTTAGTAACCACTGCATCCATTTTAATTCTAATTTGATGTTTGTAATATCAAAATATGAATGTTTAAATAGTTAATACACGTTATTAACACATTAAGTCAAGTGTTATTTTTAACATCATTTTATTTTAAACAAACATCATTTTTATCATTTTTACAATAACAATAATA
>NW_008580039.1:0-472 GCF_000257125.1 Entamoeba nuttalli P19 | reverse complement strand
GTAGAAATGGATAACATTCACTAAGATAAAATAAGACAAATAAATAGATTAAAATAAAATAAAGTATAATACAATTCCAATATATAGAAGAATGAATAGTAAAGACAATCAGAGAATAAGACGTTATAATTTCATTTTTAAATAATGATAAAAGATAAAATGAATAATAACATGAAAGACATAATGAAATAATATAGATACAATAGAGGTGAATATAAAATATAGAAGTACTTCATGAACATGAATCTGAAGAGTGAAAATGATAATCTCAAATAAAAAACAAGAAATAGAAAAATCAATATCTACTGGTATTTAATTTATTAATTTTTTTATATTCTGTGGTGATTCTAGTAATGAATCTCTTTTGCTCTACAAATTACTTGAAAAACAATAATAAACAACTTCAAAATAAAAATTTGATATAAAAGAAGTTATAAAATTTAAATAAAATAATTGAACTAAAGAAGAGGAG
>NW_008580038.1:0-223 GCF_000257125.1 Entamoeba nuttalli P19 | reverse complement strand
CATTTATTTTATCATTTGATTTTTAATGTTATTTAATGATATTTTAAATATATATATATTAATAAATAAATTCATCATTTTATCATTCATTTCATTGTTATTTTTATAGAAAATATAATGTCAATTAATAGACATGTCTACATTTAGTGTTATGAGTATTCAGAAACATTTATTTCAGTCTCTTAATATTTTCTATTTCTACTTTGTATTTATTTATATGTTG
>NW_008580037.1:0-350 GCF_000257125.1 Entamoeba nuttalli P19 | reverse complement strand
TAAATAGTATTATGTTTATTCTATTTTATATTTTATATACTATTTTATTTAAATTGAATTATATGAATAATACTACAAAAGAAGATGGTATCAATGAATGATATTGAAATAAAAGAATAAATTGTTTATTTCATTCGTTAATCAACATCTTTATTAATTTTAGTTTAAACATTTCATAATTAATAATTAAAATGATATTATAATCATAGAATCATCGTTTTATTAATTTAGAATTAAAAACAAATAAAAATAAAGAGAATGTATTGATAATAATAGATAACAAAAGCACAAATTAGAAAATGTGATTATTATTAAATAATAATAAACAACAAATAAAATATCATATAAAT
>NW_008580036.1:0-1700 GCF_000257125.1 Entamoeba nuttalli P19 | reverse complement strand
TTTCTTCACAAAACAACACTCTCTTGTTAAGGTTTGAAGTAAACAAAAAAGGAGTTAGGCTAGAGTTAAATAATAGTATAACAATATTCTTATTTTTAATTCTGGTATTATTTGACTATACAACCACCAAACAGTAACAATGTTTGTTAATTAGTCTCATTAAACTATTATTTGTTTTACTGTAATTTAAGAGTAGTTAAACTATGTTGTTAATAAAATACAAAGGAGTAATTGTTAACAAAAGCTTATTCTTTTACAGCTTTGGATTAGGTAATTTTACTATACCTAAAACAAATTATTAATTTCTTTATGTGGTTTGACAACACTGGCAATATCAAAGTCTCATTTCTTACGTAGTTGTAGTGGTCCAGTGAAATTGGGTTGTTGATTTGATAATCATTTCATAACAGACCAAATAAAATGGCATAAAATTATTTGAGTACTCCCTTCAAAATAGTAAAGTTGTGGTTGTGATAAGATTAGACACTAGCAGTCTTAATTTGAATTTTATATGAACAGTATTTACAAAAGAAGAAGGATGAAAAGAAGAGGCTCTGTAAAGATATCAAACAAATAATAGATATTATAAGTATTTGAATATTGATATTACGCTAAAATAATAAGAATAAAAATATAGTGATAACACGAATTGACTAAGAAAGAATATACATAACATTTAACTAAAACTACCTAGAATTAAGTATGAATTAAATCGAGTAACAACAAAAACAACATGCTAAGGATAGAGTTTAAAGACTAATCTAAACAATGACTTGACTTATGTAAATAAAAGAATAAATAATAACACAAAAAAACTTAATAAGCAGAGGATGAAAAGAATTAATAAAAATAAATAACAAGATGAATTTTAATTAAAGAGATAACAATACAAAGAGATAGTAACAATAAAGTTATTAAACTAAAGAATTAACTTTTAAAAATAAGAAAAGGAGATAAGAAAGTAAATAGAACCATAAAAAATAAACATTAAATTTGTAATATACTAAAGTTTCTTTGTTTATTTACAACAAAAATGAATCACTTAAAAAGGATAAGTAATAATAATTATATGAAAAGGTTATTTAAGAGATAAAAAATAATGAAATAATAACTACACTCAATGAGTGTTAATTTAATATATAAATTAATTAAGAGTGAATAGTTTTTGTACGAAGTAAAATTTTTCATTTAAAGTGATATTGTTTTTATAAAATAGTATAAATATGAGGCAGTTAGTTATTAATTAATTTTATTCAAGTTATTGTTCAGATTTACTGGTTAATTAACTTGTTTTTGTGTTTACTTATTTTGAATAAAATTGATAGTCATTTAAAATTGATATTTAATTATTTACTCAAGTTTATGTTAATATGAGTTTCAATTATATTCGTTTCGATATTTATAGTATTTATTCAATCAATATTCATTTAATTCTTTCGTTTTTTGAAGTTACAAAGAACTATTAAGAAGTTGTTAAGAAGTTGTTATGTTTTCATTTTCTTATTTTGTGTTTGGTTATTTTGAATTTACTGTTTTAGATAAATGTTTCATGGATATAAAATTATTAACATAAATACTTCATAAAACATATCATTGTTGTCATAATAATTTAAAGAAATATCACAGAAGAAATAATTGATTAAGTATAAATAAAAATAAAACTTCACAAAATCATAAGAAGAGAAAAAAAGATATTTAGT
>NW_008580035.1:321-397 GCF_000257125.1 Entamoeba nuttalli P19 | reverse complement strand
ACAACAAGAATAATGAAAATAGAAATAGAAATAAATTGAGTGATTATATGAAAAATAGAAATAAGAAGAATGATGT
>NW_008580035.1:0-106 GCF_000257125.1 Entamoeba nuttalli P19 | reverse complement strand
GTTTATATTTTATAATCATTTGTAGAATTTCGTATGAAATATTAATGAATGAGATAATTTGATTAATCATATTTAATTATTTATTTCTCTGTTTATATTATTTATA
>NW_008580034.1:2625-2736 GCF_000257125.1 Entamoeba nuttalli P19 | reverse complement strand
ATATACTCACAGTAGATAAATTGATTTTTTATCTTTTAATTTATAATGCTTATATGTTTTGTTGCTTTTACTTTACAAGTAAAAGTACATGAAGTGTTTCTCATATTCATA
>NW_008580034.1:0-2615 GCF_000257125.1 Entamoeba nuttalli P19 | reverse complement strand
AACTCATATAATTTATATTATTTTTGAAAACACAAACTTTTTTAACAATTAAATTTTTATATTAGATAAATTGAAGAATAGTGTAAAGGTCAGTAGTATTTCTTTGTTGTTGGTATTTTATTTGAAAACAAAAGTAAACTTCAATTAATGATATTGAAATTATTTGAATTTAATTGATCAAGTTTGAATTGTATAAAACATAGAATGGTTTTTATATACTCACAGTAGATAAATTGATTTTTTTTATCTTTTAACTTATAATGTTTATATGTTTTGTTTCTTTTACTTTACAAGTAAAAGTAAATGAAGTGTTTCTCATATTCATGGAAATTTAACATTGAATGAAGTAATGTTGTAAATCTATTTGGCATCACTTATTGAGAATTTCATTGGTTTTAGTTGTTTTAATGATTATCCAATATTCAACTATGTAAATCTATCGTTTAATTAAACAAAAAGATATTTTAAAAATATTTATCATTCATTCATTAATATGATTTTTTAAATTATCTAACCTACAATTTATTCTTAATTTGAAAC
Source organism: Entamoeba nuttalli P19 (assembly GCF_000257125.1). Classification (NCBI taxonomy): domain Eukaryota; phylum Evosea; order Mastigamoebida; family Endamoebidae; genus Entamoeba; species Entamoeba nuttalli. Next base: position 2,075 of record NW_008580034.1, on the reverse strand, counting down.
ATATATCATTAAAAACAAATTGAAAGAAAAAAGAATTAATGTTTAAGTCATATTTATTTGAGATTAATGTTTTTTCTCAAAATAACAAATATGAAGTTATTAATAATTGAAAATATAAGTTGATATAATGAGTATTAATAAATACTTTAAAAAGTAAATGCTTTTTTGAACGAATAAACTGACAATACAATTAAAAAATATGAAATAAATACATAATTATTCTATTAAAACTAAATCTTTAAATTAGAATAATTCAATTTTATTTAAAATTAAATAGAAATAATAAACTTCTTTTATTTAAAAAATATCATTTTATAAAATTAAAAACTATAAAACATATTGAACTGAACTATTCTCTTATTTATCTTCTTCATAACTCTCATCCTCTTCTTCTCCAAAGAAAACTTCACTCCAAGGCATATCTCCACATTCTTTTTCTTTATCTTTAATGATTTGATTAAGTGTTTTCTTACTAATATTTCTTGGAATTCTTTTACAGTCTCTTAAATCAAATTTCTTTGCTAAAAACGTTTTATCTTCTTTTACTTCTAATCCACATGAAATTAAATCAGCAATACATTCTTCTTCGTCATCATACATTAATGCATCAACAACATATGATACTGGAATTGGTAATTGCATTACCCCAGCCCAACTAGAAAGAACTCTATGTCTCATATCAATAAGTCTCATCCTAAACAATGCATGAAATACAATTGATTCTAATGAAACAGGAAATACACTGTCAATAATTTTTTTTAATTTTCCATATTCCATCTTTTCAAGAGCATCAGCAACTCTAAAAGATTCAATAAGCATTTCTGAATTTTCTTCATTTATAATTTCACTTCGTTGAAGAGGACTTAATAATAATACACGTTCCATTTCATCATATTGTTCTCTTTCTAATATTTCATTAATTTCTTCTTCATTCATAATAGAATCTATATGTTCATATAAATGTTTTAATGTTAAAATCCATTGTTTTAATTGTTCTTTTGCAAAGTCATAATTATCACAATTTATTTGAAATGAATAAAATGAATAAAACATAATTGCAGCATGTGCAATATCAAAAATTAATGATGAAACATATTGTTGATGAATAATATCTGTATGAATAGCTCTTATTCTATCTGAGACATAAATAAATTTTTCATCAATAGAAATATTATCATATTGTTTATTATCCATAATATTTAATAAAAATATCATTGAATCTGCTAATGCTTCTTCTGTTCTATAATCACATGGTTGTTCAATATTTGCTCCTGTACTTCTTTTATATGGTTTAACAATTTTTGTTGGATCAGGAATACCTCTTTCATCAATTTCAAATGGTGCAAAATTTTTTGCATACAAATACTCTAATAAATCTTTTGCTCCACACATTTCATCAGTTGGTTTATTTGGATCTGCTGATGCTTTTGCTTGGTTAACTTCAGTAATTACATCTAAAACATCAGTTCTTTGAGGAACCCAATCTTTTTTATCAATTTCTTCAATGATTTTCTTTTCTTTGTCTCGTTTTTTAAGCTTCATAAACTTATTATTTAAATTTGTTGAAAATCACTCCTTTTTTTACCCTATATTTTTAACCCTCCTTTTTTTTTATTTTTTTATTTTTTTAAACTTTTTTGTTATTTTGTTTTTTTTTTAATGTATTAATTTTTATTTTTATTAGATATTGTATTTGTTCCTTTTTAATATATCCTCTTGATATTAATTTTTTTTTCTTTACACATTCTTTTAGAATTATAACTTAAGTTCTTCTAACATTATTATTATTATATTATTAATAACCATTATACTAAGTTTAAAAAAGGTTATTTCTTTTAATTAATTTATTATACTCTTTTTTTTAGAATCAAAGTTATTTTATCTTTATATAACATAATTATAATAACCTTGTAATTTATTTTATTTCATGACATTAATTAATTTGATCATTAATGAGATAATACTTTTCAAACAGAATTATTTTTTTAACATATTTAAGGTATTATTAAATTTAATAATTGATAATTAGTGTTATTAGAATCTACTTTATTATTAGAATATTTCTAAAATTAAAT
>NW_008580033.1:0-7331 GCF_000257125.1 Entamoeba nuttalli P19 | reverse complement strand
ACTAAATATCTTTTTTTCTCTTCTTATGATGTTGTGAAGTTTTATTTTCATTTATACTTAATCAATTAATTCTTTTTTGATATTTCTTTAAATTATTATGACAACAATGATATGTTTTATGAAGTATTTATGTTAATAATTTTATATCCATGAAACATTTATCTAAAACAGTAAATTCCAAATAACCAAACACAAAATATGAAAATGAAAACATAACAACTTCTTAATAGTTCTTTGTAACTTCAAAAAAACGAAAGAATTAAATGAATATTGATTGAATAAATACTATAAAACCATTGCTAATCTCAAAACTTTTTATAACTTTATTAAAATGTTTTTTTGTTTCTGTAAATTGTTCTTTTGAAATTTAGTTATTTTGTGTTAATATCATATATTAATACATTTGCCTCTCCACCACAATAAGTTCTCATACTGTTTTCAAAGAACACTGATTTTTTACATTCTTAAAGAAGAGTTGAATAATAAATTTATTAGTACAATAATAAGAAGAATATTGTTACCGCTTTAGTCAAGACTCAATTTCGTTTGAAACAAAGATATGTCTAATACGTTATAAAAATTAAATTGTTTATTTGAATATTCAAAACGCCATAACCTAAAATATAATTTATCTTTTAATGTTGTTATATGATTTTCTTTTTATGTTAGATAAATTATACAACTAACTCTGTTGATTATAAAAAAATTACAAATAATAAAAGTAAAATTAACATTTTTAAAATGACTGAAATTTAAAAAAAGAATAAACATATTAATAAAATTTAACTATAATTATAGTATTTTATAATAAAAACAAAAACTTAAAAAAAAGAAAAAAACTGAAATTAAATAAATATGAGTGAGTCAATAGAAATTGTACCATATACTGGAGAAGAACAAATGGGTTATATAATGGACTTAATGAAAAGAACATTGTCTGAACCATATTCTATTTATACATATCGATATTTCTTAAAAAGTTGGCCACATTTATGTTTCTTTGTTTGTTATTAAATTCACTTAATTTTTTCTAAAGAAGGTTCCAATAATAATATTTTAGGCAAAAGATAAAACAACAAATAAATATGTTGGATGTTGTATTGGTAAACAAAGTATTCAAAACAATCTTCAACAAGGATACCTTGCTATGTTAAGCGTTGAAGATAATTATAGAAGAAAAGGAATTGCTACATTACTTTCAATGAAATTGTTTAATACAATGATAGAAAATAAATGTGACAGAATTGTTCTTGAAACTGAAGCTGACAACGTTAGTTCTTTAGCACTGTACACTAAATTAGGATTTGTTAAAGAACAATTTCTAAATAAATATTATATGAATGGAAGTGATGCTTATCAACTTACATTAGCATTAAATCCTAATGGAGTAACAAAACAATTATCATTAATAATTGATGAAGACAAATAATTAATCTTGATTACATTTTTCTTCTTCAATAAATCCATCTAATTCTTCAGTTAAATTCTTCATTTTCCCTTTTAACAATCCAATTCTTTTCTCTTGTTTTTGTCTATATGTTTTTTTATAACTTTTAATTTGTATTTCAAGCTTCTTTTTTTCTAATGCTTTAAACCTATTAGAGTCACGTGTTGATTCAATTCTTCTTTGTTTTTCTAATTGACTTATATTTATTTCATCTTTCTTCATATCAAGTTCACCATTGACTTTAATTAATTCTATTACTTTTTCTTTTTTTTGATTATTTGCTAATTGTTTTTTTTTCTCTAAATGTTGGACTTTCCTTTCTTTTCTTATTTTATCTCGTTTTATCCTTTGAATTAAAAACTCATCATTTTCTTTGAGATCTTTTTCTTTTTCTTTAACTTCTTTTAGTCTCGTTTCAGCTTCTTGATATTCTTCTTCTGCTTGACTATTTTCATGTAATAAACTAATTTCTTTTTCACTTTCTTTTTCAATTCTTTCTATCCTAAGTTCTGCATAATTTTCTTTATATTCTCGTTGCATAATAATATCTTTCTTTTCCATTTCAATTAACTTCTTTTGATTCTCTATATCTATTCGTTTCTTCCTTATTCGATTCTTTTCTTTAAGAAATTCCTTCATTTTTTTCTTTTCCATTTGTATTTTTTTCATTAACTTTTCAATTTCTTCTTCTTTTTCAGCAACTTCCATTTCAGTTTGTTTATTTTGTTTTTTTACTTTAAGATAACTTTCTTCAACCTCTTTCTTTATCATTTTCATTTTTCCTATTTGAAATTCAAGTTCAATCACTGAACATGAAACCTCTTGAACTTGTTTATTCATTTCTTCAAACTCTGCTTTTTTTCTTTCTAACTGTTCTTTTTTTCGTTGTTCATTTCTCATCATATCACTAGCCTCTGTATCTTTTTGATTTACTAATCGTTGAAGTTCTTTTTGTTGAAGGTGAGTTTGAGTTATTGCTTTTTGAAGAAGAAGTCTTAATGAGGTTAAGTCTTGATACTTTTGAAGTATATCAGATCGTATCATTTCATTCTCTTGATTATATTTTTGAAGAGCTACTTTCATTTCATCTTCAGTCATATCCACTTCTCCGAGTTCTTTTTCTAATAGAAGAATACGACCACTAAGCACCTCTTCTTCCGCTTTCATTCTATCTTCATTTAACGAAAAATCATCTTCTATTTCTTTATCTCCTTCCTCAAAATCATCAAATCCTGGACTTTGACTTGAGTTATCGTTTGATTCTACTTCATCTTCTTCAATGATATGAAGTAGTTTTTGAGTATTCTCTACATTAACTTCTTGATTAGGTAAGAACAACCTCATCCATTGACGAACTGTATTTGTTATATCCTCTTCCTTTTCAATACGTCTCATAGAATATTTCATATCAATTAATGACATTTGCCATAATGTACTAAGAATTTGTGAATAAACATCTTTTTTTGGTTGTGTTAAATCATCTGAAGTTAATGTAATTTTTGCTCCAAGTAATTGACATTGTTGTAAAACTATTTTATTATATTCAATCCTTTGAAACAAATTTCCCTCATTCATTGTTTTTAAGATAGGAGTATCATGGATAGAATTTATAATTTTAGGTAATATATATTGAGCCTCTTCAATAAGTTCTTGAAGAGAACTAGGTATTGTACAGTAAACATTTAAGAGTCCTAATAAAATAGGAAAGTCATAAACTTGTTGCATTTCCTATAAAATAGTCTCTAATGTCATTTTTTTGCTATTTTTATTTTTTTCATTTTTAAAAGAAACTTAATTTATAATAAATTATATTATAATAAATACTATAATTCTATAGGAACATCATCCAATTGATTCATTGTGCCTTGATGCATTGAAAACGTATTCAAAGAGTCATGCTTATTAAGAATAGTAGGGTTAATGGAAGAATCTAATAATTTACATACCTTCAAAAGGAGTATAGAACAATTATTAACACATTTCATTTGATCATCATGAACACAAATAACAGAACCATCTTGTTTAGTATTTTTTTCTTTTTCTTCTCTAAATTTCCTTTTGACACTTCTACATTTAGCAGTCAAAGGAACAACCCTAGAATATTTTCCACTAAATTCACTGGCAAAAGTAAATGGTTGATGAATTCTGTTTGTGACACATTGAACAGCAATCCCTTCACTTTCACTAGCATCTTTTATTAGATCAATTAGTGATTGATCATATTTTTTAAAGAGAAACCCTTCTTTTGAATAACAGGAAATTGTTTCAGAGTCATCAAGTTCATCTAAACAAATAATAGTCGTATTTTTTGGATTAAATCGTTCATCTTTTTTATGCCTCTTTAAAAATGCTCTAATTCCTTCATGACGTTCTCCAATAGAAGTTGTTATAAGAAAGATAACAGAATAATTCTCTAATACTGGTGAATTATCTTCTTTTAATTTTTGTGATAAATTCATTAAACATAAAGATGTTGCAAGTCCAGACACTTTATTTTTTTTTCCTTCAATATACATAGACATAGAGAAAAATAGAATAATCGTAGAAACAATAGAAGCAATTGGTATCAAAACAAAATTGTTATATACTTCACCAATGATAAAACCAATTAAGATAAATAATGTTAAGATGTACAAACTAAAATGAACTAAAATTCCTGTAAGATGATAGATAATTCCAGAGTCTTTTTTTATATCAGAAATATGAGAAACAAATAACAATGTTCTTTTAGGTATATCTTCTTCATGTAAAGACCCATTTATTACTCCAAAAAGGTTTAAAGATTGCTTACCAGGTAGAACAAAATCTAAAAAAGAAAATTGAATATCATATATTAACCAATAAAGTATTGTTCCTATTAAGGAAACAATAATTGTTGCTAATGGACTTAAAATGCCACAGACCATTATTCCAACAAAATACAATGAAATGAATAACCATTTATGTCTTGTGATGTAGGGACAAATTTTAAAAGGTTCTTCTTCAACAATATCACAAACTTTTTGTAATTCCCCTCTAAATTGTCCCATTGTGAGACTTTCATTTACTGAACCAAATGGACGTTCAGAGTATTGAGAAAGTAAATATTGTAATAATTTACTTATAGATGAGTCTAATGGGTAAGTTGGTTGATCCAATTGATCAGTTTCCATAATGAATATAATAAAGTGAACTACACCTTTTATATCAATCCTCGTTGAAAGAAGAAAAAGTAATTTAATCTGGAGATTCAATCTTGTCACTGACTTAAATATATTAATATAACAAAAATGTCTAAGAAATAAGAAAGAATTAATTCAAACAAGTAACTTTAAATAAATAACTCTGGATACTTATTTAATAAATCAGTGTGAGACGTAAATTCATAAGACCCATCTTTCCATCTGACATAGATAGTATTATTGAGTAATGACTTTCCAATAATTTTCATAGGAATGTCTGAGGCTGAAAATATGGCATTATATTTATTGAGTAAGTCTTTATATTCTGAATTTTCTAAGTCTTGTTTCATTTCCCATGTTGATTCATGACAATCCCATTGGACCAAATACTCTGTGATATTCTAATGTTCTATGTTAATTTTGTATAAATCCAAATGGAACTCCAAACAAACGTTTTGGATTCTATGAGATGTAATGACAGGAAATTCCTGTTTCAAGTTCATTTAATTTATTTACAAGTTTAATGTGTAATAAAAAATTGAAATAAAAAAAAAGTATGCTTAGTTGCTAATAAAGAGATTTCCTTGAGAAAATTGTTCTTTTAAAGAATCTGGCAAATGAGTTTCAGCAATACCTTCTAATGAATCAATACTTCCTAAGTTATTAATAAACATTCTATTTAGTGAAGTTGGTAACTTAACTATAATTCTTGACGTGTATCTGGCTTCATTCATAAATAATTCATTTAGACAAATACATTTAGAGAGATCAATAGTCTTATTTTTTGGTGCTTCAACATCAGGACGAATTCCACCTTGAATTTCTAACCGAGTTGGTAAATACATTTTCAATAATTCGTAAAATCTAGGGTCAGCTGTCATCTTTGAAGACACTTGGAAATTATATGGACAAAATGGTAACAACACAACATTTGATTTCATAAATAATGCTTCAAAGTCGTCAAAGTTAATCATCACAATTCCTACTTTTTGTGCTGTACTATTAACTAAGTCATTAACTTCTTCAATATCTTCTTTATGTAACCAATCAATAATAAATATAACTTTTGTTTTTATTTGTAATTTTTTACTTAATTCTCTTAAATAATGTAATCTGTTGGAATCACATCTGATAACAACCTTATGAAGATAATTGAATTTAGGTAATTGTTCAAATAATTGTTCAATAATATTATTGTTATAATTTTGTCCAACTCTAATTACTATTTCTCTTAAATTAATTAAATTAGAGAAATTAGGATTAAATGTATATGCTGTGTCAATTCCAATAGAGCATATTTTATCTGATAATTTACGAAATATAGCATAGTCTGCTGACCCATTTTGCATAACAAATTTATGAACATTAATCAATGGAATATTTTCAAGTGATTTAACACTCATCTTTTCTAATGAATTATAATCTACATAAAATGTTTCAAGGCCATCAAATACTTTTAGTTCAAATAATGCGTTTTTATATCTTGAATTGGAGATAGCAACAGCTAATGAATTAATTCCATAACATGGGTTAATTTTTGTTCTTGAAATAGCTTCAAGACAATGGTGATTTACTTGAACAAAAACTTTAAGAGTTTCTGTACTGTCTAAATATTTCACTACATTCATTAAATAAACAACTTCTAATGGCTATGAGTTAATATTTTATTTATTTTTAATTAAACATATTCAAACCATTAGTATGAATAAACTAATTGTTTTTTAGTTCTCTTTTTACATAAAAAAACGTTTCGCACTGAGATTGACTTTCTTTTTTTTAGGCTTTTCAATCATTATAATTTTTTTATTGTTTTTGACGAAAAGATACTTTGTTATTTTGTTTACAGAATTTTGATACTTTCATACCTTTGAATAACAAACATCATTCATCTTCAAGTAAACAATCTAGGTTTGTTGACCAAAAAGTTATCTAATCAATAAATGTCAATTGATCCAATCAAAGGAGGATGAAAAAAAATTAATGCACACACTTTCAACAACCTCTAACTTTAAGTTTCATCCTTATTGAAACTATGTCATTAAAAGTTAGATTATCCAAAAGGTTAAATAATTGTGAAATATGTTATTGATATTATAATTTCGACTTCAATTAATTCAGTACTAATTCCAAAAACCAATTATTTTTTTAACACTTAAGTATCGTTAATCCAATTAAAGTCTTTAATTTCTTAATGATAACCAAAAGGTTATAACAAAAACTTTTGATTGTTTTTGATTGTTTTGTTTCAATAATCAACATAAACTCAAACACCAATCCTCAACACTATACTTTTGCTACATTGTTCATGTTTTTGAAATGCAACCAATCAAGTTGAAAACCTCTAGCACAGACAATTTAAGAAATTCTAATCTAAGTGCAATATGTTTGTTTTTATAAAAACAAGACAAACAGGCTTTTGTAAATATTTGTGTTGAAACACCCTCCCTCAGCTCCGGTTGTCTGCATTGTCTCTTTCTCAAATAGTTTTTATTATACCCAATAAATTTTTTTTATAACTATTCTTATTGACAAATTGTTATAACCATTCTTTTTATTCTAACTTACTGTTATTTTGTTTTTTGTTATAGTTTTAATTCGCAAACACTTCATTTCAACTATAGTCCTATGATAGCAACAGACATGACTCTTTTGTATTAAAATAGAGTGTAATAATTGTGACAATGGATATGTAAAAAAAATAAAGAATGTATTTACTATTTAAA